>NW_027249779.1:0-77494 GCF_030848795.1 Temnothorax nylanderi
GTTTAAAGAGAACCTCGTATTTATGTTCATTCTCACTACGGAAGACTGAAAATCACATAAGATGTCCTGTCTTGTTTTACGTGCAGCTTTGCGTTTATTACTCTTCCTTAGTTTCCATACTTGAATAGCCCAAAGCAGTACGTTTACGTTTTTCGTGCTAGATATCTCAACTTGTAATTTCACGTACCAACCTAGCGATCATTATTATACAGTAATAATCCGCTCTACGTATATATCCATGCTTTTCGTTTGCTGGATTTTCAAATAAGAGAGGCGCAATCGCTTTAATAAGCAATAACGTTTGTTCGCGCCGCGAAAGCGAATAATGGTGGACGGAAGGTGGCGAGGTGGCATCGAAACAATGGGAGCTTGCTCGCCCGTTTCAGCCCTTTTCTCTTTGAGATCCTTATAAAGGCGTACGCCGAGTGTATTCTCGCGAGATTCGTCGAGGGCCAGCATGTGTCGTTAGTAATTTTGTGCTTTCCTTCGTTGTCCTCTTCTGTCTCTATCCGCGGGCCTTTTCATCCCTTTCTCGCGGTAAAGAAAAAAAAAAGCGATAGACGAGCGACGTCGGTGAACGCGAGTAGGATCTCGCTCTGAAAGTAATTCGGTTAAAAATCTCGCCACGACAGCTCGCGACGGCTCGTCGTCGCCTCTAACCTCGTTTTAACGGTCTTCTCCCTTATTTTCAAGTACTCCGGAAACTCCCGTAAATTTGAAGAACGGGGTTCCAGCACTGTGCCGTAACTTACACGTGACAAAGTTTCCATGACTAATTGCACAACATTTACATGGTAACGCAGTTGCGTTGCAAGGAGGAGGGAGGGAGGAGGGAGTTCGGGGAGGCTGGAGGACGAGTCGAGGGGTGGGAGAGGGGGGACGTGGCGCAGGCTCGGGGTGATTTACGATGCCATGAATAAAACGCGAACAAAGTGTATCCAGAACGATGCCACGCGTGCTGCGAATACTCGAGTTATTTTCGAGGAATTGAAAATATTTTACGATGCGATGACGCCACGGGGTGACTTACGACCGGGGCCCGGCCCAATAGTGGAGAAGCTTATCTCAGCCGGAGTGATACATTTTTAGTCGCGCGATTTCGCAGCTGTATGCGCCTGATCGCGTGTTCTGCCTTCCGTTATAACTCCCATGCGCGCGTCACGAAACAATTTTATTATTACTCTGTGTCAATGAAGTCTCTTTATATTGCATATATATATATATATATATATATGTATCGGTATTCTTTATCCATCTCTGAGACTCCGACAAATCTTGTGGTTGCATTATTCAATTGTTAACAAAGGACGTTACTGTATAATATGACGTAATGCGACGTCAAGATTAAGAAAGAATATTGGAAAAGTTGAATGATTAATATGATTAAGACAATGACTATGATAAGTGATTAAGATTGACATCCTAGTTTATAAATTGGCTTTACTCTTTTGTTACCTAATAGAAACTGTGATTTTATCTTTTTTTCCAATAATCGAATTATTATTATTTTGAAGTCAAGAACAATAATTTATTATATAATATTCCATGAATACAACAAAACAAAAATCAACGATTATTTAATAGTTTTCTTCATTTTCCTTTTCTTCTATTTTTCGATTTCTTGAAGAAGAACTTGCTAGTTCAAATATTTTTCTTAACATAACTATCTCGTGGTGAGACTGCTTTCTTTCTGTGCTTTATATCATCTAGGGCTTTCGAGGAGTTTTGAGAACATCGAATATATACTTCGGAATGACTGGGTATGTTATCTTCTATTGTTAAGACACAATGTTACGCCGACATTTCTATACATTTGTAGAATTGCTGAAATTATGGATATATTGTAGAAACATATATCTATATAAACTTGCTTGCGTAAATTGATATACATATATTATATGTATGGAATGTTTATTTTCGTTTTGTGATTTTATTTATATTACTCGAATAATCAAACGTTTCACCGAGCGTTTGATTATTCGAATGTCATACTAAATATTTTATTTCATTGCTCTTCTAGGGAATATGTCGTGTATAAATTCATATTATATATAATTTAGAGGAATTCCATAAACGTAATGAAGAGAGAAAAATCTGGCGAGTTTCTCTCATTTCCGGACACAACACGGTTGATCCAATATTTACATTTCAAAAACATCTCTCGACCCGATTCTCTACTTTCGCGTATTCGAATAAATCTTGAGCGCACGGCCCCGCGTTGTCTCTTGCCAGACACGGAGCAAAAGCGGAGCGTGTTAAAGCAGTCGTGCCGGCTCCCGGAAACGGGGCGGCATTGTCTAGGACCCCTCTCCGTCGGCTTCCGGCCGGCAATGTTTCGCCTGTCTTGCGAATCGCGAATTTCGAGGGTAACGGCGGTGGCAACAGCAGCAGGTGGCCATGCACCTGGATCTCTCGTAGGCAAACTGCGAACACGATTGTTCAGTATTTCACGCCGGTGGATGGTCTCTGCGTCCGCCGTGTTCTTGCTCTCTCGCTCTCTCTCTCTCTGTGTATACCGAAACAGCGTATGAATAGGAAACTGAATGAGCCACGAGTCGCACACAACGCGAATTTGATATGCAAAAGTGCTGTTTTACGCATGGGTGCCCGGCACGTTTCTACATTCGTATGGCCTTCCACTCATAAAGATAGTAACTAGAACGCGTCACGGAAGAATAATCCGTATTAAAATCACAATTATTTTGGAGCTAAAACATGTATTTAGCTGCTTTATTTAATTTGATATCCAATGTTTCCGAAAATACTATTTATTTCTATAATATCGCGTATTAATTGTCGCGTTTCAATGTCAAATTTCAATTTCATCTTCTTGTTAATAATAAGATTTTCTCTCTCTCTCTCTCTCTCTCTCTCTCTCTCTGGCATTTTAACGCGCGGAAACGATATTAAATGCACGTTATTATATTATTCGTTATATTTCGCTGACTTGTTTCTTCGAATCTCAGAGATAGAATTTCGTTGGTATATAATGTAATTCCGAGAACAGCTAGAGGTACTTCAACTTTCGAAAATTCGGTCGGCTATTTGCGTTGTGCATTTGCCCGGGCGAGGCAGTGGTGGACAACAGCTGGTGACCAGGTGATGAACTCCATCATCATAGCTTTGGGTTATTACCGTGGTATATCCGTTACGTTAACAGATCGGCTTCGCGGAAATCATTAATGCGTCACTGTCATAAACTGCTTACCTCATTGACGTAAATTGCAAATTTTTAAGTCTTCGATCGCATGACGTTTATTAAGACGTGATTATAACAACAGCATATCTACTTTGATATTTTAAACTTTATATATTAGTAGAAGGGATTATTGAGTTTATACCATAATTAGCTGATTTTTCAATTAATTACGGAAGACAAACAGATGAAAAAGCAAAAAATTGTTCGACTTTTCAATTTTTATAATAGCAAAGGTTAAAAAAGGTACTTTAATTACCGTTGGACTTTAAATATTTAAAAAAACCAACAATTTTTTAATCTCGAAGTATTAGTTTGGCTTTCTAAATACAATTTCAGATATGTATTTAGATGTTTATATTGTTGCTAACATGTAGAATAGCTTTAAATGAAATTTGATGTAATAGCTCTTGCTTGGAAGAATTTGAAATTTTCGGATTTTTAACAAGAACTTAAGGAGTAGCCCAAAGGACTACCTATATTATTTTGGCGCATAAAAAATAAGTAATTGCTTTGGATAACAAGATGGCACGACGATTCACGCAAGAGTAGCTTTCACGCGACATTGCCGTCTGATTTCCGCTCATAGTATCCGTTCATCGAAGCGAATCACATCCGACACGGCAGATTGGCCTTATTCGTCATCCGAAAATGACGCTCTGGTCCATTTGACAAGTCAGACGGCTTATGTCCTTATTTGCGTCGCCAAATCGCCAACGTTCGTCCTTGGAGGAAGGAGCGACATTTAGGAGCTTATATTACAGCTGTTCTAAATCTTTCCGGAATCATTTCTACGTTATTCATTCCTACATTGAATTTCTTTTTTCAATTCTTTGTCAATTCGTAGCTTTTATAAGCTCCGCGTACATACCCAAACTGTCGAAATATCTTTGCCCAATATTTCATAAAAATTAGAGCACGCGAATGAGTAATATATCTTCCCTTATCGTGCTACTCATTTTTCTTTGCGAAATAGACAGCGATAATCTCCATATATTTTGAAAAACGAGCATCCTCGTGACTCGCCGATTTTTCACATTTTCGCCGTTTTACGCTTTTGTCCTAGAAAATGCAATGCGTTCATGATCGATTAGCTCTAACCGGACGCCATTATAGGATACGTTGGATTGTAACGATTGTTACGATGTTTTGCCAGGGCCGAACAGTGTCTAACACGAACAAATAGCAAAAGAAGTGATTCTTAATCATCACCGAGGTGATTTAGCTTTTATAGACACTGGTCGTATGATATTCAAATCCCACTTTTTGCTGGAAACGGTACTGGCAGATTTTGTGTTTCCGATGACAGCGGAAATGCCGTGATTGCGATACAAAAGCCGCACTTTTGCGGCGTCGAATTACACTTTTATAATAGCTTTTTTCTTTTTTTTTTATTCGTGCCACGCGCGGATGGCCGGATGCGTTACGATTCTTGTATTCCGGAATTTTTTGCGTATTTTATCGCGTCAAAAGTCAAATACCGCGATGTCAAGTGTCGTGATTAAATTTTAAACAATAGAAATCTCTGTTTGTTAACCGATGTGTAATTTCATTTTTTATCATTCGTTTTATCTTATAGTGATACGCAATTGATGCCTGTTTCGAGCAATGATGAGCAAACTTTAAATAGCTATTTTTTTTAAATAATTTAAGCTTTTTTGCGTTATAAAAAAATACCATTTTATTTAATCCATGTAAATAGTTTGCATCTATGTTTTGTTTTTTTATGTCACATAAAAATTGTGTATTGTGCAAGGTATTGCAACGTAACTATTGTTAGGAATTTCTCACACAAATATGCAGCTAATGATATTCCACTTTTTTTTATTTTATGTATAACTGAAGCATGATAAGTAATTTGTGACAAATGCAACGTAAATACAAACCATAGCAACTCGAAAATTGGAATAATCTCTGCAAAAAATAGTTTTAAATAAAAATTATATATCCATATGATAATTATACTTTAGAAACTCTTATAACTTTTGACTGTCTGAAAATATTTCTATAACTTAATTTTTTATAATTGCATCTCTATCACGAATTCAGAAAGATTGAGGTTGCCGGTCGAAAGCGTATAATATTGTCGAAACAGAGAGATTCATTATTTCCGCGCTCTCATTATTCGCGATTTGTCGTCAGATTCCATCCGCTTCGGTCAGGTAATCTCGATCGAAGGCGCATAACGAACATTGGTGAAATCGCTTTTTTTCCCCCGCTATATTCTCAACGCGATATAGCCGCACGGCCGCGCACAACTCTATATAGAATCGGGGATTAAATCAATGTACCGTGGGGGCCGATATGAAGCCAGCCGAACGTATGTAATGCGTTTCTAAACGCCGGCAGAGAAGCGCAGATCCGATAGATTCGAAAATTCGCGTTTGGCCGATTGCTCGAGGCGTGATGTACGCTTTCTATCTCGGAACGACGCAACAATGTCGATCGCGATTGTTTAACGCGATAAATCGCGCCGGCCGCCGCGGTTTTGGGAACGGCCGCAAGCGCACGACCGGGCCGGACCGGGCGTTAAATATTTATCGCAGCGAGAGAGAGAGAGAGAGAGCGCGAGAAAGAGAGGGATGTAATCCGCGATGCGAGACGCCGATAAAAAATGATAGGCCGATTCGCAGGGGAGGCATCGCCGGTAATCACCGTAGAAAATCACATGAATTTGTAAGCGAACGGCGTGAGTCGCGCCGCAACTCGAGATTGAACCGCAACCGGCGGTTTCTACGCACCACTGTGATTTACATGCATATTAGGCGACATTGTGCCGCGTGCACGTCGCGAATGTATAAGTGTATACGTGCGTGCGCACGTGTGCGTGCCATGCGTGCATGCGTGCGTGCACGCGCGAGAGCCCCGAGCGCTCGCGCGCTATGCGCGACGGCGAAATTACATTGCGCCGTGTGGGACGTGTTGGTCAATTCGATGAATATACGTTATAAAATTTTATTATGCTGTGTAACGCCGCGTGTAATGCGTTCCATTATCGATTAATGGCCCCGATAATAGCCGGAGGGTAATACACTTTGTTTACTTTTGCACGTCGCATTTATTCGAAATCCGATTTGCTAATAGCAATAAATTCTTAATTCCCGTGTACCAAATATTTCGCGCATTCGCGTACATATCCATTATATTTTTACATATGTTTATTTTTTGTACGTTTATTATCATGTTTTTATCATAATAAAATGAAATTTTCTATAACTTTCTATATCAGAAAAGAGAATTTTATTTTATCCGTAGACTGAGGTAAAATAAAATATTTTTTCCCGAGTATGTTAAAATGTTTATCTACGAAGTAAAAGAGAATTACACGTCAGAATTATACGAGAATTATCTGCGAGTAATTTTGTTGACTTTCTGATATTTTATTTTTGGATCTTATTAAGATAATTGCATCTATTAGTGAAATAAACTTTACGATGACCTTTAAAATCTCTGATTTAATATATTGTTTTCAAAAGATAATTATTATGGAAGTTCGAGATATAGAACTCTAATATCGCAATCGGTACAACGTTCCGTATGACTGTATGCAGTTATTGCACGAAAGGGACAAATTTACTCTCACGAGAAGGTTAAGGAGGGCGAGCAATAATTATCGTGTCATGTCGAGCCCGATTTGAATCAGGGCTTTCGCAGAGCGGGAGGCTTAGTGGTTTGCCTTTGGTACATCATGTCTATTTTATCGTGCACGCGAGAGAGAGCCGTGCAATGCCTTTGATGTTCAGCAAGACTCTTAGCGCGATGGATGACGGAAGGAAGAGTCGAGGGTGAGTGGCAAGAGTAAGCGCGAGAGAGAGGGAGAGAGAAAGATCGAGGGAGCGAGCGTAAGAGGAGGCATTATAGAAACGAGTGCTGCGAGTGGCACGCCGTGCCTTCTAATGTCTCTTTTTTTCTATCACTTAGAACTCGGGAAAATTTTCTTCGCCTTTGAGCGGGCCCCGCTTTCGCGCTCGTACTACGTTGCTCTTCTCTCTTCCGCATCTTCATCCTTCCTCCGTCTCGGTTTTCTTTCCGCCTGGATCACCGTCGAACTTTATTCACTTTGATCTATCTAATTCGCGAAATTGTTATTCTGTCACTGACCAGCTTCCAGTCACTCGTCGCTGCCAAAACAAGCACGTTGAAATTTTTCACGATGGCCTAGATCGCGTCGCGTTTGCCATTTCATATAAATAAACGGCATCTTTTAAGATTGCAAACATATCATTTAAAATCTCAATTTCTTGAATAAATGGCGATTAACGAACTAAATTAATTGAAGAAAATAATTTCGTGCATCTATTCGTAAGTTCTGTTACTTTCGTAGAGAGAGAGAGAAAATTATGTGCATTGTTGAATTATATTATTGTGATGTAATCCAACTTGATTACTCATTATTGTGATAATCAAATCAGTGTTAATAATTTCAATTTTAATATAACACTATAAATATTGTATATATCTTTCATTTTTTTCCTTGATTTGTACTTATATTTTTATCAAACTTTAGACTTTCAGAAATCTAGGAAAAAAAATCACAATCGGTTTTCCTTGATAAACAACTGATCATTTGGGTCGCCGGTAATCAGTGTGTCTTGCAAACTGTGATTGTTACCACGGATTGTTGAGAAAAGGATTGTAATCAGTGGATAGCGGATTAAATGGTGGAACGGAGAAGGAGAAAGCTGAACGAGCGAAGCAGCGCCTATTAATTCGTTTAATTGTGCTGACGAATCAAACGGCTAAAAACTCGAACCTCCGAGCACCCTCTTTTCCTTCGAGCTCCTTCTATCTGCTTCTTTCTCTACCTGACCGCCAGTTTCTCCTTCCTCGTTCTCTTCTGCAAATTATCGTAATTCCTCTGGCTCGGTTAACGGCAGAAGTTGGCGCGAGCATGTAGGAGCAGGAAAAGGCCAGTGGTGCGGAGCTCGTGAAATAGAGAGAGAGAGAGAGAAAGTGGGATAGAGGGTGAAAGGGCGAGAGAAGGGATTGGGAAAATCGAGGGTTAGCAGCCCTTTGCTCAAGTGGTAAGACCAGCTCCGGACGCTGCACTAGAGTCTAGAGCACTTCAACACTCCGAAGTCGAAGAGCCGTTCATTAAACGATAACTCACACTCGGAGAATTGTCTTGTTAAATTGTCGATCTAACGACAATCAGAGCACAACATTCATGGATTGCGCGAAGGAAGTGCCATCGTGACCAGCAAGTAAATTTATTGCGCAAATAGTCCAATGGGAACAATAATGGCTAGTGCTTACAGCTCACCAAAAAAAGATATATGTATATGCAGATATATATTCTATTATCAATGAGACGATATGATAACGCCATTATATTATATTCAACAAATACATCTAATAATAAATTATCAAATGCTGATCTACACTTTGTATCATTGCTATATACCTATGTTTTGTATTACTGCTTATGTCATAGCGGAATTTTAAGCAGAGATAAGAAATTTATTAAATTTGATAAAACGTTTAAATCAATAGTTTAATTTTACTATAGGATTTTATGTATTTGTTAGTTCAATAGATAGATATACTAATTTTTTTTTATTGTCATTTACACGAATTTGCTTTCACCAATTTGTCATGTAAACTCGAAATAGATCCGAATTTTATGAAGCACACGTACAGTATCGATATTTTCAAACCCTTTGAATGACGGTATTACGGGTATCAGTCATTATTTGCCGCAGCGCGAACTTACTCAACGTGTACAAACGGAAAATAAAAAAAAACCGTTCGGGAAATGTTTGAACTATGTCCCCTCAATATGTAACAATGGTAAATCGTAAATATCAGCGCGCACCACACCATGGTGAAATCCGATTACATGCATTAAAAATCATCGATCGAATTTTGTCTCTCGCGCAAAGCGAATTCAGTTTCGGAATGCGTGTTTGATTTCTGTGCTTCCGTGCTTCCGTTTGCTGTAATTATATATACGCATACGCGGAATATTACGCGACGCACATGCACGGGCACTTCCTATCGACCGCTCTGGATGACGTTTCCAATGCAATTGCAGCCGCAACAGCTGTCCATCAAGATTCGCTTGCGCTCTTAATTAGTATTTATAATCGTGCATCGATATTGACGTGTCGAAACGGCGATCATCTGTCACATAATGTGGCGTGCTGAATTACACGATCACACAATTTCATTATTTTGATATTGGAACAATCAATGACGCTTTATAATTTATAGGTAGAAAAATGTATGAGATATTTCTCAGCAGAAATATTTCCCACTATCTATATATTTCAGTTATAAAATAGTTTGTTATAAATCTAACATTATTCATATCTTTTAACAATTAATAATTAAAACTTTCTTAATTTAAAGTCAAAATAAAACATTACCAAAATAAAAATAAGAAATATCTTCAAAATATTTACGGCATAATAATGAGCAACAATTTGAGACAAATGACGATGATGAGTTCTAAAAATAACTTAATAAAGAATGCAATAATGTGTCAGGTGCAATCATTAACTCAATCAAAATCCACTCCACGACTGCACGCGATCGAAATTAAAGAATAATAATTCGCAGATATATTTAGAATGCAGACATCGCATCTGATATCTCCGCGAAGCAGATTAGATATACATAGTTATACTTCGTCCTCTGTAATACGCACTTCATATGCCGATCGAGCAGTCCTATTACCATGTACCGCATACTGTGCCATCCAACGCAATGACATACGTGCAACGTGGATAAGTTCCTCTAAGAATTGCGTCAGAACTCTCGGCTGCGGCGCGCGCTCTTAGGAGATCTGAAACTAATATAGACGGCATCACAGGATTCTACAGACACCACCTAATAGAGTTCGTGATCTACATAAAGGATGGCTCGGGTATCGAGGATTAACTTTTACTCATTAATATGTACCGTGTGAAAGCGTCGCCGGAATGACACGCGAATGGTGCGCGCTACGTCAACGTTGATCCCGGTGAAATTTGTCCGCGGGAGAAGACGCCCGCTCGTGCGCTGTCCGCTAATTTAGCCGAGAGGCGTTCCGGCGTTTGCGAGTGAGTGCCGTTAATAATGTCACGTCGTTAACTGTCGCGCTGCGTCTCGGAAATAGAACTTCGCGACTGCGAAATACCACCGTGTATTGCGGGGGCGCGCGGACAACGTTAAATTAAACGACTGTGAAAGCATTACGTCAGCTGAAGACGTTAATTTGTTTAACGCTATTTTTTTTTTTTTTCGAGTAAACCTCATCTAATTGCGGACGTTTCTCTCGCGTCTACTTCATTTAACTTACAGATGTTGAATTAAGAAGAATGGCGACTTTCTATATCAGAATTGAGGCATTCGCAATTGCGAAGGCACTTAACATTGAAAGTTAAAAAGTTAAAAATACTTTACTAAAGGTAATATTTTTCCCGTTGGATTAAATATTGCAAGGCGTTTTCAAGATGGCCGAACGACTGAATGCAAAAATAATAACGCACTGCGTATTACAAGGTGAAAGAAGCGTTTATTTCAATCGTGCACAATGCTCACACTGAGAGAAATGTTTTGTTGAAACAACCAAATTTTGTTACAGTAACAAAATTTGGTTGTTTCAACAAAACATTTCTCTCAGTGCACTCTCATCGAGATCCTTTTTAAGGAGTTTAAAAAAACTCATCCCTCATTTTATTTGTAATATTTATTTTATAATATTTTCACTTTTATGCCTAAAAAATTATAGTTTTATTAAACTATTGTCGAATTTATCTAGGAAATAACCAAATTCGAGAATAATCGGAGTTGACCACGAGAGAGTTTATTTGTATTTATGATACAATTAATTTTGGAAGGACTCACAAAAGAATTACCACACTATATTTAAACTAAATTGAGAAATAATATTCTGTTATCTATTTGAAATTCTCACATTTAATGCTCAGTACAAAAAATAACAAGCTACTTTGTCAATAATTGTTTGTAATTGAAGTTTATTGATGTAATAGAGTGAGATAGTTGTTGTTCTTTATAATTTCCGAAATCTTACATATTCTAAAAAAACTTTTCATCACGTGATTTCGATAATGCTTATTCGAGAAGGAGACCAGAGCCTCCCGTTGCAGCACAAACGTTGAAATCACAATGAAGAGAGATATAGGTAATGAAAATGCTCGAAACAAAAAGAAAATTGTTCCGTAACGCCGTAAAGATCTACAGGAAGAAAAGAGGAGGACGGTGAGGAAGCGGAGTAAAAAAAAACAAAGGGAGGAGAACGGACTTCCTTTTATACACCAGGGGTATAGCCACTGACTCAGCTGTGCTTTCACGTCCGTCGCCGTAATGAAACGAGACCCCTAATGTCATTTGGTCCGGCTTTCTCTCGACATCCGGGCGGTTCTCCAAGACGGTCGCAGCCGCGGGCCGCGGGTGGGGTGAAGGGGGGGATAGGGTGAGAAGTGGGCGAATACGCGCGCGCGGAGGAACGTAGAGGTAGAGAAAGAGAGCCGCCACTTTTCGAATTAACCGGCCGGCTCACCTTAGCTAAAACACATCGTCCGTGAGAGCACGGGACGTGGGGCGTCGAAGAGGTCGACGGCTGCGGGCCGTCCGGATCCTCGGCGGGTTAAGAGCGTCGAACGAGCGAGGGAAACGACTCGAGTGAGTATAGGCGAGGTTTGCCGGCGGTAGTCGCGACCGCAAAGCCTCGGATCGGAGCGTGACAAACCTAACCCAGGTGGAGAGGACACGTATGGAGGTCTACTTCGACCTCGCCAAGTCTCTACCTTTCGTCGACTTACTGACCGCGCGTCATCGACTCTTTCGCTCGATTCATTATCCCTCTTGTTTCTCTCTCTCTCTCTCTCTCTATCTCTCTCTCTCGCGAGAGGTGATATAGGTATGCAGCCGTTGTCTATCTTCCGCAATGCGAAATCTCGCTAAAACTCGTTTTCCTGGGCGCAAGCTTTTTTGCGGAGCCCGCAATCGGCTTTCACCGGCGGTTCCCTCTCTTACTGATACTGATGCGCCGTCCCCGTTCGGCTATCCCGGATTCTTACGGGAATTAAACAGAGACGGATATTTGCCGGATAATACAAATCACGCTGCGAGATTGCGCACGGAAACTAAACGAAGCTCGTATATTAAATCATTTTTCTAACAAAATAATATAAGTTTTTAATAAAAACTTATTAATTAGATATTTTGTGATAGCATTAGATGACTTTAATGTTTACTTATAAGCTATTACTGCTATGAATAAAATCTTTGATCTGGTTACTCAACGTTATTCTTGCCGATGCGTTTTTATCTTATGATTGCCAGCATTGCGATTGCGTTTTTATGCAATACGATAAGTCATATTATACATATGCGCATTTATTCATGTGATATCCATAAAGATGTGGAAGACGCGTAATAGTAAAATATCCACGAAAAAGGCTTTCGCGTTTATTCTCGAACAGCAGTCATCTTCACAGTTTATATATGTATACATATATATATAGATACTGTAAATTCGATCGGGGAACAATGCCATGTTTTTCTACTCCCTTAAGTAATCCAGATAACAAAGTTCCTCTCAATCTGGCCTATCATCGCACCAATATCCGCCGGTTACGTCTCGCAGTCTTGTCCCGATATCTTCGATGCCCCTTCGTAGTTGATCCGATTATGATACTGGCCGCTGTGAAAGGGTATTGCGGAATAAGCGAGCGCGGTTAGAGTTTCTTGTACAGAGCTAGTTTACGCTGTATGCGGCGTTGTATGCAATCGCTCTCCGAAGTTAATTAACGAAGAAACTTTTCTCGTCAATTCTCTTTTATTTTTTCGCCCCGTAGCATTGTTATACCCTCAACAGTTTTTCGTTCAACAATCCACACTCGTTCTTAGACGAAGCATACACTGCTTTCTAATTTTACATGTACATTCCTGACAAACTTATACCCTAACTGACAGATAGTAATTCTATTAAATTGAAGTTTAATGCAAAAGATAAATAATGTAAAAAAATACGTCTCTCTTTGTTTAAAAAGATCACGGAAAAGATCAAGAAAATTAAAGTTGTGTAGCGTATCGGATGTGCGAGCGGAGATGTTCTTCTTTTTTTCTGAAAAATTCCGTCTCTTAACCCTAGGTTTAGACCCGCCCGCGTTTCTTCGGGAGTTACCACTGGTAATTTCGAGTCGCCGCGCGATCCGAAATGACATCGCCGTGTCGTGAAACAGCCGCGTTTAAGCTACAACCACCGGGCTAATGTGGCAGATACCTCCCACAGAGCGAAATTAAGGCAAATCGTGTGCGGGCCCTCGCCGACATACGACACTGTTCCACCGGGAAAATCGATATGCAAATCTACGCGCAAATCCTAGTAATCTCGCTCACCCGTCCTGCAGCCTTGCAACGGCTCAACGGGTGGATGGCGTACACCCGTCGACACCCTCGTCCCCCTTCGCACCTCTTATCCACCCAATTTCTTTCTCTCTGCTCCGTCCTCTCTCCCTCTCTCCCTCTCGGTTCTCATAGTTTCTCTCTATCATTCTATCTGCGACGCTCATTTCAGCAGCGAGAACACGTTCTTTCCCTCTCGGCGTGCTCCCGTTGCGCGGTAAGGCTGCGACAGGGGGCTGACGGGGGTAGATGGGTGAGAGGTTATAAAACGGGGTTAGCCCGGGTCTGAAGGATCGTGCTCGTCGGCCACCTTCGACGACAGGGCTTTATCGAGGTGAAAAAGGTTGCTCGACATCGACCTCCCGCCGCCATGAAGTGAGCAACCATCCCGCAAGCCCGCCCCAGCACCACCCTCCTGCTTTTTCCCTCCTGCGCCCCTGTCATCGAGTCGTTTTCGCGGATGTCTTCGCGTAGGTTTTTTTCCACGCAGCTAGATGGGGAAAACGATCCGAGTGCTCTCACGCGACGACGAATTATTATTGCGCGATTTACTATCATACTTCTTATATGTGAGCCTCGTAATTTTGAGCCGGATATCGATGCCAATAAAATTTTTTATGTCGCTTGGCTGCCCAATGGATGACGCTAACATCGAACAAGTATGCCGTTTTGCACTATTTTCGATGTAATTACTATGTAACATCAACGAATCTGTTCTATTAATAAGCACTTGATTCATTAACTGCAATGAGCTATATTTCTTTCTATATTAAATCGAAGCACAATTTTGTGGAATTGTGATTATATTATAAAGCAAATTAATTAGTGAACTTGACGGATATATCCCAAATTATTTTTAGATTAAAATAAAATCTTTTTTCCAATGTATGTCAACATAACATATATCTAGATTGATTTAATTTCAATTCTGCTGGTGAATACTTAATTACTGAAATATATAGGTTCGTTCCATGCTAAAGTTGAGCGCAAAATAAGAAAAGATTTTTTGTTAGAGCCATATCCCGTCTGGACGAATAACGTTTTGTTTTCCGCACTGGTTTATTTATGTGAGACGGGAGAAAAGAAAATGTACGTCTCGGGTAGCTTGTATTTGTGGGAGGTCAGCGCGAAAGGAAGGAAGACAATCAATCTTGATCCCAATTATCGCGTCGCTCAGCGACTGTAATTGAGTCGGTCTCGAGCCTCCGACCGCCTCCATCCACGGCGTTTCTTTTGTAATGCCGGAAGACTGAAACAATGAAGGTACAGAAGTTTCCCCGTTGCGCTCGTACGAGTCGACTGGAAGCATTTTTTGGCTTTACCACACCTGCTCGTTTCGCGCCGATGAGTTATCAAGAAAACGAACTGCTGAAGATTATTTACTGCCTCTATATCAATTGGATTTTTTTTCGCGTCTTCTAACCTTCTCAACTTCATATTCTTCCCATTATATAACAAAAAAATGGTATTTGTATAGCTTAATTGGAATTTATATGATACAAGTACAGTATGCTACAAGTTGTATAAAGATTATAAATTTATATGAACGAATATTACTGCAATAGCTCAATATCAAGCTTTAGAATAACACAAAAAGTATACTTTTCATAATTTTCATTTAACAATAACCGTTTTAATTTAAATATTCTTGCACAAAATATGCGATAATTAAATTAACATATAATGCTGATAATCAGTTTGTTCATATGTTTATTAGCCTTATAAATTAGCTTCAAGAAGACCGTTCAGAAATCGAAATATTTTTCTATACAAATCTTGATTGATTGAAAAAATAATGACGTCGGGGAAATATAGTTAAGCTATGTTTGTCTAAGATTGTATAAAATTAGTCTTGAAAGCAGGATTTTGTTGCTACGTGACTCAGAAGTTATTGCGTCGTCTTAGGACGTAATAAGATTAATACCTTCTCCGAATCGGCAACGTGAAAATAAAGCTTCCTTTGTATATGCTGCCTTATGTTGGACTATTCATCCAAGCGGATAAGCATGAAATCGAATATTGGGAATTATCTCAGGTTTATACTCTGTGTAGGTATCAGGTTCATACTCGTTTATATTTTCAGAACCAGAGGAATGCCTTCTCCAATATCCTCTACGCGTTGTGAACTTTTAAGCAGCGCACGAGCACTAACGTCGTAAATTGTATTTGTTTGTCTGAAATGTCAAATTGCTACTTTTATAGCAGTTTTACCTAAGGCATCAGTGCTTATCATGGATTATCAGCTCTGAATTAGTAAATTTTTTTAGTAATTGCATACACACACATTATCAGATAATACATTTTTGGTGCTTACTATTGAAATGCTTATTATAAAAAAGAAATAATTTAGCTTAATAAATGTTAATAAATGCAGTTGCGAATTTTTATTGTGATTAGGTATATATTTTGTGATCTATTTAAATTTACATTTAACTGCATATATCAAAATGTAAAATAAGGGTGATATGATTACATTCAGATGTCAATGTGCGTAATTTAATATCATAATTAAATGTGAATATATATATTTAAAATTTAAAGAACAGTTATTGCTTGAAACTTGCATTTTGATAGTAAATATTATACGTAAGATCTTTCTTGTGAAATGATTGTGAATTGATTTTAATAGAGGTAAAATTTATTAGTGAGAAACGCAATTACGTTTGCTAATCCTGATTTTTAAAGAAAATTTTTATTTGGAATAATATAGATCAGCATTAAAATTAAATTCGTGCAAGGCCGAAACAATTCGGTCATTAAAAGATTCGTGAGATATTACATCATTATGTATGAAATTTACGAGGCTATCCGTTTCCGCGGAGATCCTCTAAATATCATTAAAGTTTCATTAAAATTAGAGGGGAGCGTTTCGCACAGCACCCCAGAGAATGCTGTTTCTTATCAGTAGCCCCTTTAAATCAACTTTAATAGTGCCCTTACTAGTTGGCACCATCTAGAATATAGAGCTTAAGCATCCCGAAACTATATTTATGTGCATTATTACGATATTTATTGGCATATTTGATAAATAAAATACTGATTATTATTATTATTTATAACAGGACAATTATACAATTAAATGTATATGTATATGTATATTAAAAAATTATTTTTTTCTGAGCTTTTCTCGAAATGCTAAACTTTTTAAAATATTGTGTATCAATTTGTTCGCTCCGAACATCCCATTTATCTTCTTCTTTTTACCTTTTTCGGATTTTTTGAATTATACTTTTAACGTATCTTTAATGCTAAGTTTGTACAAAAAATGAAGACTTTTATCTAGCTAGCTTAAAGGATCATTTTGGTTAGTTAATTATATTAAAAATAAAAGCACGATAGACACGTCGAAAACAACTGTTCGTGAAAAAGAAACAAATATTATCAATGTCAAAGCCGCCGATACAGATGTCGGCACGCGTTGTATACGTCATGTAGCTTGTGCAAGAGCAAACGCTCGAATCTTGTCTCGTGCAATTAGTCGAGCTTAAACCGCCCCATGTCAACGAGAGGTCGGCTCCCGGGGAGCGCGACGACGGCGACGCGGAGAACGGAGAACAGCGCGGCGGCGGTGACGATGGCGAAGACGATGAAGAGGGCGGAGCATTTCCTCTCAATGGGTCGAAACTTTCTCGTGGCGGGTACCTACACATTATTCCTCGAAACTCTCGAATGCTTAATTAGGCGATATTTGAGCGTTCGTCCCGCCGACGCTATACCACCAACGCGACCCACCGCTTCCCCCTTGGCCGCCCAAACTGTCGCCAACCCCTCTGTCTCTGACGGAGTTTACGCTCGCAAGGCGCTATTACCGAAAGCCACTGGATTTCCGTAAGAAAGCACAGGCGGCTGGCGGTGGCCACCACCCGGTCCTATATAGGCGTCCTATATAGACGTCTTACCTGAACTAATATTGTTAAGGTCTAATTAGTACCACCGCGACACCAGGCGCGACCTCTCTCTTCGTCCCGTCTACCCTTCCTTCCTTCATTTCCCGCGGGCTTCCGTTTCTCCGCCACGAGTCTCTTTCCGAGACCCGGCTCGGCATTCTCGACGGCATGCTCCTTCCACTTTCTCGCCTCTTCGTGCCACTTCCGTATTCCAGCCTTGCACCCTCAACTTACCTCATAAACCGCGTTACAGTTCGTCTCAACACCCAAATTATGAGAAAGAGAGGCCGGGTGAGGAGGAGAGAAAGAGAGATAAGTAAAGTAAACGAGAATTCGATATGAAGAGTGGACGATAGGTTTTCAAATATTAGTCACATTATGAACCATTTATACGCGTTTGTGTTTCTCTTTTAGCTAAATTATAGATGAAAACTTGTATTATGCGTAACTTCGCTAAAGATAACGTTGCATCCGTTATATATGTAGATATAAGAGTATTATTAATCATGTGGCGTCGCGAAATTATCTGCGTTATTATAATAATATGGTATCATTGGTACGAATATCAGATATCTCATCAATCATTATGTTCGCAATGACATTGAATATCGAGGATTATATTTTGCAACCCCTCATCCAATTTCATTATTAATACATTTATAGTCGATATCGCTTTCAATATTAATTGTTGGGGTAACACTGGAATAATTTTGTGTCGTTTGACGGAAGTAAACTAGGAAGAAATTCAGCAAATAACATGATGTTTAAAATTACTCCTTTATTACTCCTAATTTGATTTATGAACCAATATCGATTAAGGAAGTAATATTTGCACATTTGTGTTTACTTGGTTGCTGTCCAAATTAATTTTGGTACGATATCAGTCATTACAATAATCTTATCAGAAATTAGTGAATTGAATATATGAGATTATATGATTCGATTTAGTAATCCATGCTCAATTTCATTTCGAGCTATTTACTAAGAAGAATTTTCTCTGTGTGTACGATTACAACAATTAATGTTTACTTATTGTAATGGTATTATATATTATTACAAAACGATAATAGCTTTAACACGTTCTGCATTTTTGTTTCAGGGCCGGTGTAACCGAGAGAAGCCACCTTGCAAGTATTTCCATCCCCCACAGCATCTGAAGGACCAACTCTTGATAAACGGGCGCAACCACTTAGCGCTGAAAAACGCGCTGATGCAGCAAATTCAGCAGGGCCTCACGCCGGGTCAGCCTCTCGTGCCCGGACAGGTACCCACAGTGGTATGTCCAACAAATTAACACGATCGTTGCACCACTTCTTCTGCTATCCACACATTCACACACTTTCTTTTACCACGACCGTATAATATCTGGATTTTGTCTGTGTTTAGTCGAGGGTTATCACTAGATTATATCTTTTTTTATAAGCAACGCTGCGTAGATTATCGACGGCGTAGTATTTAAGCTTTCTTTTCATATTTACTGTCGTTACCAAGAAATTTGAAGCTATAGATGCTATGAACGTAGTAGCTATGTTTGTGTGTGTATGCGTACGCAATCTCGTATATTACTTTAAATTAAAAACATTTTACAAGCTTTTTCCGGTAAGGCTCGAGTCATATATGTAAGCGTAGCACTTCGCCGTCCATATTTACCTGCGTTCCTTCTTGCGGATATTGCACCGACAGACAAAGTTTTTAAGAATTAAAGTTTAGCACGTCGCATGTTCTTGGTCAGTGTCATCCTTACTTCCTAGAGTAAAACCTGACTTATCCACATATTTTGATAGACAGTCAATTTGCAGAATTGAATCTCTCTGATACGATAGGTAATTCTTAATCTTATTACTTTATATTACGGCCTCTTTTGAAATTATGATGACACTCGTGATTTTTATTTTTATTATTATTTTTACATCACGAATTTTTTAATTATTTTTGAATTACAAGTATCGGTAATTCGAGATATTTAAATATACTTTTGATTCAAGAACTCTTTCGTAAATAATTTCTAAAGGACACGAAATGTAAGTTAAGAGTCCTTGGTGTAGACATGTTAGATTCACATCGCGAACATTTTTCGTATTGTATTTATCATTCAACAGGAGAGGCTCGTTAATTACGAGAAAAGCACAAACAATATCGACACGCGGAACTTCTAAACGATAGCGTTTGAGCGCGGGAAAGTTTCGCTGGTTCTTCAAAATTTCACGCGACATCGCGTGTATCGTTGACACGACTAAATCTTCGACGACCGAGGAAACTTCTCTGCGTTTTTTTGTTTTTCTGAATCTTCCTGTTCCCGCGTGCGTTTGTACGTACACGCGCGAGATTATCACTATTTTGTTTTTAATTAAAGGAATAATAAACTCTCGTTATTAACGTTTGCCCTCCTTGTTCTCTTTTTTTTTTACTCATGATATACATTCATATTCGTTGCTACGTGACATCGAATCCTATACTATGACTGCCTGTCTGTCCCCTATGTTTGCCGCTGTGGCTCACGTGGTTGTGGTTGATTGTTGGTGTGTTCTCCAATTACGTCATTGGTGAACAGGAGGCCCCGGCACCTCCGGCACCACACCATCACCTTCAACAGCAAATCCAGCAGCAACTTCTCGCTACTCACGCCTTTATGGTAACTCTTGGTTTTGGTTGGCTTCCACTAATTTTTAGTTAATTTTAATGCCACGCTGGCTAAAAGTGGATGTAAAGATGCTCGTCATTTACCTATGACTCCAATTTTTATAATTGGAAGAGACAGTAAATATGTACTTATTTTCAGTTTGCAACATTTTCATGCGAAATGAATTACTTTCATAAGTTTACATCCACTATAGTCATTCAAGCGATGCGCCTGTAATTAGTAAGCGTTCGTACGACAGCTTAAATTTTTATTTTAAAAGCGCGCCGCATAGTAAGTCAATAACTTAATTGCATGCATTTACAAGATGTTTTGTTTGTTTATTGAGGAAAGAAAATTTGTTTGTATATGTTTTCGAAAAGTTTTCCTGTAGAACAGAAGAGCATGAAGTATTACGGCTAATTTAAAAATTTTCGCGTTCTTTGGCTCTGAAAACGACGAATATTTCTTCTTTCTCTTGAAAATATTTCATATTTTACGTTCAATATTATAATAGCAAATATTTAAATACGAAAATTGTTAGATTTTTTTTTAAATATAATAAGAATGAAACTTATGAGAGTCAAAGAGACGAAGGAAAGGGATGCGAGGCATGGTAATTTCAGAATTGGAAATATTATTGATCTTACAATATTTCAATTTAATATTGGTAATGAAATCTTTGTTTCCTAGAATATTTTGAAAAAAAATATGACGATGCGCTGATGTCTGAGCGTAAATATTGCTCAGCTAATATTTTCCAACAATTACCTGGCCGCGTTTCCGAAAGCTTTTTTACAACGACGAAAGCTCCCAGGGTACCAGAGGCTTTTGAGAAGAAGGAACGAGTATTTTGCTCGTTCGGATGCGCTTGAAATTACCTGCCTTTGCTTCTGGGAGCCAGCTCTCGCTGCAAAACCAAACGCTTCGTGTGGGAACGTACGCTTGTCGTTAAAAGTGAAGGGGAGGGCACGAGAGAAGAGAAAAAGGACGATTAAGGCTTTGCGAGATCCGTAAATGAGACGCCTTTTCTTTGCAGATTCTCGTCTTTGGCACGTTTTTCAGGTTTACCACCTCGAACCCTTTTATATATTATTGTAGAACTTTTTTAAAAGTTTCTTCTCCAAAAATCCGTTTTAATGAATTTATTTACTGAGTTTTGATATCAAAATAATTTTGAGATATAAAATGACAATTGCAACTAAAGTACAATATAATTTTAGATATAAGGGTAATTATTTGCACTAAGTTCATGTGCACTTTACTGAGAGGATTTTATTTGATCTTGTCGTAAACTACAATAATATTTTAAAAACTTGATATTTTTTACTTTTAGAGGAAAAAAGTTAAATTAATTTTATTTTCTAATTCTAATAATAATGTTATTTACTGAAATTGTTCAAGATAAATCGAGACAAAATATATGATTTTTACATCTTATATATCTTCTTATCGTGTTAAAATCTATTGATTAGTCAGATTTGAATTTAATTGCTATTATATTATACATATTTTTGATATAAATTTTTTGTGTATATTATTTGTTCCAAATTTCCAGAATTTTCCGGATAAATATTAAGCAACTCAAGAACGCTGTGTATCAATTTCTTCTCTCGGCAATGTATTAATATATAATTTTCCTTTATTACACGTTGTTATTACACCAGATATTAATGATATTGCTTATTTATCCGAAATTGAAGCGAGCACGGCGATGGCTCGTAAACCAAGCGATGTATATTGCACGTCTTATGGTTGATAAATACCGGAGAGCGTTGCTCGCAAAGCTTTAATGCACCTTGAAGCAGAATTTACACGGACATTCAGAAATGGTAGATTGCATATACGGATCGAGTATTTGGTAATTGGTGGTACAAACTGGAAAACATTAATTTCTTGTTGGAGAAGTTAAAAACTGCTCATTCTAAAATGATTTGATTAAGAAACTCTTTTTTCGAAAACAGTTACACGTTCTTAAATTATTTACAATCAAAATTTGCCACACAATCAATCGTAATTATTGCCTAAATTGTGGAATAGATGTATATTCATCAACATGCAATATATTATGAAGATAGAGCAGATGCCGATTGCATTCTTGTTAAACGTAGTTATTTATTGATTACATTTGATCTTCTCTGATTTATATTTATCTTTCTCTGATTACATGTTTAATGTAATATCTTGCAACATTTATGTGACTTTCAGGAATTTATTGAGAATTGTTGAATTAAAGAAAATAATGCGCTTTTTGTGACGTAATTATTGTAAATAATTTAAAAATGTGGCTGTATTGCAATTTTCAATCAAATCAACTCGGGTACGATCAACCAACTTGATGTAAAGAGAAATCATGTGTTTTCCGCTTTTATCTACCGTTAACGTTAATACTCGGGTATAAAGCACGCGTTTCAATGGCGTTTTAGTCTCGAAATCGCGCGTGTCGCGACGCGCACAAAATCGAAAAAACGCGTGAAGCGAAGGCGGGGGCCAGGTGTGTTCTAATCCGTATTACCTGGATATCTTCCGGGTGTGTTTTCGCAGGCGACGAATCCGTACCTGACCGGTATGCCGCAGGTTGGCAATACGTACAGCCCGTATTTCGCGCCCAGCCCGATAATGCCGGCGATAATGGGCCCGGCGGACCCAACGGGCGTCGGCAGTCCGCTCGGCGTGGTGCCGCAGACAGTGGCGATGCCGCAGAAGATGCCACGTACCGACCGCCTCGAGGTATGTCTACCACCAAACTACATTCAACAACAACAACAACAACAGCAACAACAACAACAACATGGGGCCCAACACGGCGCAGCCGGGGCCTCAAGGTGCCCGATGGCCGCGCCCAGTACCGTGTACCAAGTGCCGGCCGGTCCCCCCAATCAGGTGTCGCCCGTATCCACGATGCAATCTGTCAATCATCCACCATCCCCTACCACCATTACAACGACGTCCCTGTGCACCCCTCTGCACAACCCCCATGCCCACCATCATCCCATTCACAACCTCATTTACGTTCACGCGTATTACTAGAGAGGCTCCGAGACGTGTAGACTTTTAGACTCGATTCGACACCGAGTGTCGATGACGTTTCGAACGTTTCGAATGTTCGACGAGACAGATCGACGCCGCGCCAACGCGTCATTTCTTTTTCGTCCCTTCATTTGTCCTCCCCCCCCCCTTCTCTCTTTGGGTTTTTCTTCCCTCCCTATTTTTTCTCACATAAGCGTAAAACACGTCGGGTGGATTAATCAGCCGGGGCGTAACGGAACGCCCGTGGTGATTAGAGCGTAACGATGACAACGGATGAAATTGCAGCGGGCACCGAGAATATCCTGATTTCGCAGGCGGGTTATAGACGCGCGCGTTGCTAATTACAGTAATTTACGCCATGCGGATCCATAAGGCGATCTGATTACGCGAGTCGGATGGCTTACGTTCGTCGCGCGACCAGCGATCGATAGTGACGGCAGTACCGGATGGATCCTGGGCTGGAAATCGAAATTTATTTTGAGAGAACACACATAACGAACACTATAAGGGCTATAACGGGAGAAACTATATATTTCTATACGCTCACTCTTTTCTCTCAATTAATGTCACGTGTTCGATCGCGAAGAGAGATTATGTATCTTAACGGTAGAGAGATGGTAGCCTCGAGATATTAGCAACTGTAGTCGGTGATTAGCGAACGATACGATTTCAAGGACGGCTCCGCGACCCAAAATCAATCGTAGCAGCGACTGATGGCGATTAATCCCGTGTAGTTGATATTTTGGCGAATAATTTGCAATAGATAAGTATAGAGGTCGTACAGTGAATTCTATATGAAAAAACGGAGCAAGCTTGAAAGCGACGAGCAGCGAGAGAAGAGAAATTAAATTGCGAGAGCGACAAAAGATTTTGTGCGATATATTTTGTAGTGCGATACGGTGGCTGGAGATGAAACGATGCAATGACGAGCGGTAATATATCGGTATCTAGGTAAGATGTGGCGACAAAGCAGATCTAACTTAAGAGATATCGCGCATAGAGATACAATAGAATCCTACGGATCGTGAGCGACACAAAGGTCTAAAAGTATCGAGAGTATGTAAATTCCTAAGTCAGATAACTATAATGGCAACGATGAAACGTGATGAATAATTATGATTAACTTATATAGACCAGAATATATGGCTGATTGATAGAAGTAGATGGATTTGCAAATGTGCGACCGACTTGAAAACTTAAATTCTCGCGATTTACGAGCGTTTTTTTTTTAAACTTACCTCGATTTATATGACTCATGATATTTATACGTTGCTTTATACGAGGCTGATAAATTGTCATGATGATTACATTACTACACATTTTTATTTTGAGAAATCTTTGACCTAATATCTTCCTTAAAAAAACATTTGTACCTATAGTTGGACAAGTTAGAATCTCTTAGTTAGTGTGTTTGTTGGATTTAAAAAACAGTTACTAATGTTTATTAGCAATTAGTATTTATCTAATTATCCACATGTTACATTTTATGAAAAACTCGTTAAATGTTAGTATTTCTTCTCAGATCATTTTTGTTTTATATATATTTTTTATGTATATTTGATTATCAGTTACAAGATAAATCAGAATGATTTGTTGTTGTATTAATGATAAAGCCCCTTGCACAATAGGCGATAGCGACAGCGATAATGTTGCCGACAAAGCTATACCTTTGTCGGCAACTTTGTCGCTGTCGCTATCGCTATCGCTATCGCTATCGCCTATTGTGCAAGGGGCTTAACATGCGACGATCATCGGCACTTTTAATATACCTATCGTACCGAAAAAACCGAAAATTAGGATGAACGATCATCAAAGTTATTTTTACCGCGCGTTATCGCTGATTTTTTCGAGTCGTCAAAACGTCGTCACGCGACGCAAATGAAGATGTATTCGTCTTATTTTCCGTATCGGTTCACACCGTTGCAAGGACGATTGCAATTATTTCTTAGAAGGTTGTTTTGACGATTTTGACGATTACATTGAAATTCTGTCACTTCTATCAAATACGCCCGTTTCTTGAATTAATTATTTCCTCTAGAAGATATACATGTTACAAAGATATTTAGGAATAAATGGAGGGGTAAAAGCCATAGTGGTGTAAGTCAAATTTTTTAAAATATTGACTCGTATGCAATAGATGCAAACTATACAATATATGATATATAAATTGCATCTATGCACACGTCAATATCTTAAAAAATTTGACTTACACCACTATGGCTGTTACCCCTCCAAATATAGGTTGGCGTAGAGTAATATTAATATCGTACTTCTGTAAGTACTTCGGGAAGAACGGCTGAAGCTTTCCGGAATTAGACTGCGATCTGTGCAAAGCGCACTCGGTAGAGATCCGAGATACGATCGTGCAATATCGTCTCAAGCCTTCGGTACGCGGGCCTCCAGTTGGATAGCGCGAGAGAAGCGTTTCAGAAACAATAACAAGATCGCCCTGTGAAACTTCGCATCCGCATGCACCTGGAATTTTCTAATGCGCGAGTTCGCAGATTTCCCCGGAGCCGTCATCGCCTCTTTACCCGTTTTCGCCCGACGGCACTCGCCAAATTAACAGGTTTTGCGAGTCAGTTTTCACGGGGCAGTTCTCTTGTGCGCGAACTCTCTTCAAGACGAGGGGGAACGAGCAAAATCGAAATAGCAACGCTAGTTCGGCGCGAAAACTCGCGCTGATTCATTTGCGGGGTGCATCTTGGCGAATTCACAACTCGCAAATAATGAACTACACTTGTCGTAGAGGGTGAATTTAACCCACTCGTTTCCAGCATGGTCATACAACGGCTATATTGGGAAGATTTGAATTGAAGAATAAAGTAAATTTATATTTTACATTCCGATAAAAGCTGAACGCTTTTGGGGGAGATGGTAGCTCCGTCACGACTCGATAATCTTGATGCCTAGTATAACCAAATAGCAACGAATTAAAAACTTATAAGGTAAATTCAAAAACTTACGTAAATTATATTATCAAAAATTATTGAGCGCTACGTATAAGGAAGGAAATATTTAAATATCTTTCTCAATATTTAGAGGTAAAATTTGAAAGAGAAAAGGTCACAAACATTAGAACGGCTGAATTCTGTTTACAACAAATAAGTCTGTCTAGATATCAGTTTTACATACGAAAAAAGAGTTAGAATTGTTTCCCAAATGTTACGCTTTTTCATAATTTATGTCAATAAAAAAAAGAGCAATTTTTCGAATTGGTATTAAAATGATATATCGGATTCTACTGATAATAAAAAATGATTCGAAAAAAGAATGTAATTTAGATAATCGTGACACGTCTTAAAAACGTGCTCGATATAACATAATAGATTTAGCCATTCTATTGTTAACACCCAGTAGTCGAAGGCAAAACGAAGGATGGCAATTACGGCGCATTGAAATTTAAAGAATTCGCAATTATTTAGAGAAGAGAACATATGAAAGAAAATCGAGGATACTTACTGTATAGCCGTGTCGATTCAATTTGGTTTGATTTTATTATTTACGTATTTGTATGTCGTGTCTGTGTATGTGATTATTATTCCAATATAATTATCATCACGGCTGTTAGTATTATGTTAATCGGGAGAGTCAACGAAAACGGGAAATCTCGCAGATCCCTTGCGAGCCATTTGCACTTGAGTAACGTGAGCAAAATGTGACTTTTTGCAATGCAGAGCGCTTCGTAGCGTTCGGAAATCTAAATATATGTACGTATGCAGAATCATATACAGATACATGACGCTTACACGCGCCGGTCCATCCATGCATACGCACATAGTGATATATGTGTACATAGTAGGTAGGTTAACAAATTAATTAATTAATTAATTGTATTTTGTATCGCGCAGAAACCGGTAGAGCATAAAATCGAAGGGAAGTGTAACTTCGCTACCCTCATTTGAATTCACTGCAACAGATTCGATCGCGATTCTTTTGTATTGCATTTGAAAAAGACACTATATAACATAATACAGTACAATACAATCTAGTGTTCTTCTTTTTCTAAATATATATCGATTATAGGCGATCGATATTACACAAGCTCGACCGACCGTTCTTAAACTAGGCGATAGGCGAAAACTAATTTTGCGCTCGCATCAGAATTTCCAGCCTGGGCGAAATACAAAGTATTATTTCGGCGCGAATTAGCAATATGAAAAATCTCGAGATTCTCTTTTTATCAGTTTTATAATTATATACATCGTACCCTTACACCAATCTACCCCCCCCCCCCTCCTTCCTCGTCTTTCATCTTTCATCACCATAGTGAGAACGATAGCACCCTCTCTATCCCCCCTATCCCGAGATAATATATGATCGATTTCACGTATTTACGATTAAGTAAAGAAAACGTTTACGAAAAAGAGTAAGAATATACACAATGTAATGTCGTTTAATTAAATATTGCAGTTAGAAGTCGGAAATATACGATCGATTTATTAACTAATTACGATTGGTCTTACGGTAACACTTATTATAATATTTGGTAACATACAATAACGATGATAATTAGTAATCATAACAATACCTATTTGTGATGTACTACGATGACTTGTGCACTGAGTTCGGGTCACGTGAAATTTATTGATGATGAATTCAAATAAAAGAAATATAATTGAAACTGGAAACGATGCATAGACTGTTTATTGATTCTTACAAGTTTCACTTAATGACCGAAAAAGTTTGTGTGCTTTGTATGTCTTACCTTAGTCTTGTATTTTTCTTTACTCATTATTATTATTTTTTTTTTCATTGCCTTTGCTCTTTTGGTTGAACGAATTTGCGCGAAGTATGCCCAGAACTGTATATCACTCTTTTTTCCTTTTCTGTTTGAGAAATATAAACTTTCTTTTGTAGTGCACTCCGCTTGCAAATGAGAAATAATTTCTTGCGTATTCAGAAACAGGATACTCGATCGGAACTGTGCTAATAATCGGCTATCAGTCAAGTAATCTGCGTATAAAACGCCTCTCACGAGAATATTCCGTTATGTCCATTGCTAATCCCTGTCCACATCGACGATGACATTGAAGTTCCCCTATTTCGTTCCGAGATTCATCCTTTCTCGACATCTCAACGCTTCCTCACTTCCTTGACCTTTGCACCTGCGAGAAAAAAAAAGATCGCTAGATCTTATATCTTCCCCGGACGATATGTTATTAATGCTCTTTGAATTAATTGCTTGCTGCCTGTTTATATATAATGTTATTAATATCGATATAAACACGTTTGGATTTTCGCTGTTTAGTACATTAATATTTTTAACCTTGATTGGCCAAAGTTGCTCTAATAAAGTTCGTATCAGACTACGAATTGGGATTGAGATTGGATTGAAATTTAATCAATCAGAATAGAGAAAACTGATCTCAAGTTTAGTGAACTTTGCTCTGATTGGTCAAATTTCAATCTAATCTCAATCCCAATTCGTAGTTTGATACGGGCTTTAGTGAACAATCGCAACGTTGAAAACAAATTTTTTTTTATTATTTATTAGTTTTTTTCTTTGAGGTTTTACATTACCGCCGTCAACTTTTTTTTTAATGACATTTATTTCTCATATTTGGAAGATAATCGCGTCTGCTTTTGCGCCGCGAAAAACTTGACCAATCAGGGAAGTGTAGAAAGCAATACGGTAACATAATTCACGATATGTAGTAGCGAATGACTTTAGTGAATGAAGAGTAGTGATGTTCATTAATTTCAATTGTTTTTATTCGATGTTAACGAACTCTTGCTCCATATGCTCACTGGCATACTCATACTCCGACAAACGGAAAAGCAGCTGATACTGTGTTTTGTGTATACATATCATATCGTTTCTTTTTCACAGGCCGGCACTTAACTTAAAGTGGTCCCTCTGTTCTATTTCCTTTTTTTTTACCGCCAAAATCAGCGCGACTTTTTTCGCCCTCCCATTCTCTGCGAATTTTGTTTTCTCTTGCGTCTCAACGATTTGGTTTCCGTTGTTAAGTAGTAACACACGCATACATTTATTTTCGTTGGCTAGCCGACCCCGTCACGCCGATGCCCCGGTGTCGGCGCGCGAACGCCGGCTTTGTTCGCGCGGACGAAGAGAAACGCATGTTTCTAGCGGTCTTAACTTCGTTCGGTGGTTTGACTCTTGTTTCATATAAATGCGAGAAAGCCCTCGCGTCGTCACCGGTGTTCTCGCATCTCGCGGCAATCGACGTGCACGGCCAGCCCGGCGTAATTGCACAAAGCTAATGCGCTCTTTACAGCTTTTCGTACAGCCTTATGTATCTCGGCAATATATAATTTGTTGCGACTCTCTCTCTATATATATGTATATATCTATATATACATTTCTATATATATATGAATTTGACAAGTGTGCTGCGATATACCCACATATATATATATATATATACACATGTCTCTCATTTTTCAGCGCCAGAGTACCTTATGATTTCTGTTCTTTCGCAATCTCGCAAACACATTACTTATTTACTAATTCTATTAATTGTCGTATACATCAGCAGCGATTTAAGTGTTTACTTTTACAGCTAGGAGGAGGTGCTTTACATTATGCAATCGCATGAATTTTTGATATTTATTGCCGCATTATTCGCATATATATATATATATATTTACATATATAACATATATTTATCTACAACAAACAGTCATATGTGGACACGTATACAAACACCCGCATACACTTTAAATGAACATGCATCCAACACACACAAGATACACACAGACACAGACACATCGAAGCACAACACAGTTCCTCACGACTTTAAGTTTCCTTTCTTTTCGTGATTTTTTTTCTGCAACTGCTGTAGTGTTACATGTATGCTTGTGCAATATAGCAAGTTTCTTTTCACGTCTTATGGCTGCTAACAAGGCGATACTTCATATCGAATTTCTTGTAAAGAACGATGCACGCGACGCTATCGTCGCTACTAGGTTTTTGTTAATGCTGCTTTTCACACTGCTTCTCTCACGCGTTTTAGAAAAATTTCTGATAGAAAATTTCCAGTAAAATACGGATTTATGAATGAGTGTGGGATATACGAGGCGCGGGTTATATAGAATGCGTAGTAACTGGTGCACATTGCAGATATGCATATTTCAATTATTGTTTACGCATACGTGTACATACGAAGAACGTGATTTCTATAGCGACAAATTGAATAATTTCTGCGCGATGGTTCGTTTGAAAGACATTTTGAGATAATGCCGAATCAATGGCCGATCGATCAGTCTCTTTGTCGAAAGTTGATTACAGGATTATCACGAAGAGTAGCAGTAACATGTAGCAAGTTAAAAAATTAAATTTAGAACGATTTAATTTATAGGACGATAATGCAAGCAAGCGGAGGAAATTTTTCCGATATATATATATTTTTTAATAAACATTAAATGATGGAATAATTAATTAAATCCTGGCATATTTTGCTATTATATTAAGGGATACGTTTGCGAGTATACTATGTCGTTCTGCGTGACAGAATATACGTTAAACAATAATAATCTTTCTCGACGCACAACACCAAGATTTCATTCGCTTGAAATATCACTCTCGTTCGAACGAGCAAGGGCATAGGGCATATCGCGTTTGTCGCCGATGTAATTTTCCTCGGGCGAAAATTTACGAGTGTTACTTGAAATTGATTCTCTCGCGCGTTGCGCGCCTCTTGCCGACCGCGCGTTGTTAATTAGAAGCTCAAAAGGACCATTCGTCGCACCTGTCTCTCACTTTAGTCACGGTGTCAACTATTACACTATCTGTCTCGCAACAATTCGCGATACCGCACACACGCACACACGTACAATACGCACCCACGTACACGACTTATATACATTCTCTTTCTCTGTAGCTGCCCACACAAAGCCATCTGTGTCTTATGTCTCTGCACGCGGCTCATGTGTCGTCTGCATATGTGTATGCAGAGCGTATGTATGTGTGTATGTGAGTGTGAGTGTGTGTGTGCGTGCGTGCGTGTCTCTCTTTCTCTCTCTCTCGTTAACCGTTTACTGTCTATGTATACGTGTGCGTTTCCTAACGAGCTTTTCAGCTTGCCGAAAGCGCGCACTTTAACTCGCGGTTCGCACTCGAGCACTCGAATGCGTGCACTCGAATTAACACACTCGAACAAGGCAGGCGCGAAAGTAAAGCAAACATAGCGAGCGGCACTCCGCGTGGCGCGCGCGGAAGTGACGCTCGTGATGCGCTATTACGCTTATTATCCCGCTTGCGCTGCCATTGAGCGCAAATGTCCCATGTACGAGCGCAATGCCTGCACATGGAGGTAGATTTATCCGATAAAAAAGAAAAAGAAAGAAAAGAATTTGATCAGGAAACAACTAATGAATAGTGCTCTGTACTCATTGATGAATAGCGCTTCAACGTGTAGATTTCAAAATTATAATGTGCATGGTACTCTAGAATGCTCTGAGTCTCATATTTTGAGAGAAGTAGATTTTCGTCCCGACACTGCAATGATATCTGGAAATATGCGATTATAGTTGATTGCATTAACGAATATTTTTTTATCGATTTTATTTTGCGACGAAATTTGTTGACATTTGTATAGATTTTTTTTTCTCCTAATGGTCTTGACAATTGCTTAAATTTTTAAGAAGAATCTGCCAAGTACCATTCGAGGTGTTATTCGACTTCCTACTTCTCTCGATGGGAGGCGCGGCGAAAATGCACAGGGAATGGTACGTCATGCATGTGCAGAATTTCCTTTAACACATGCGTGTATTAACCCGATTGATAATACACCGGAGGATGCTCGTGGAGGCATTTATTACTACTCCTTGTCCTCCCCGACTGCCATCCACAGACCCCGTGTCCCTTCGACCTTATTGGGCGGGGCGAGGGTGCACCGAGTAACGGCGTGCTACGTCTCTTTGACAGATTTGAACACGGTATTTTAGCTCCATTAGTAGAGAGTAGAGTGATCTAATTTCTCCCTTTTCTGGGCGTTGGTAAGCACCAGTCTCTCGCGCTGACGCGCTAAAATTAGCCCGGTAATACGAGTCGGCCGGCCGCGGCGCGGGCCCTCCGTCCATTCCCGGCAAAAAGTACTCGCGCGTTTACGTATATAGGGGTGATTTTTACGAACGTTACGTCGGATATCGTGTACGTGTGTATCTGTTCGTAAGCAAATCGTTTTACACCCGTAGCGTAAACCATTTTTCGCTAAAGATATTCTTTCCACTAAGACAAAAGGTACACACAGCGAGAGAACCGCGATAAAGACGCGATAGAAAACCGAATATAGAAACTCGAAGCTAATTGTAAGTGTCAAGAAGCATCTAGGGTAGCGTACCAACGGCCAGAAAGAAAAAGGAAGAACTATTAGGAAGGAATGTCAGGTTGGCTCTTTTTAACGCCTCCCCCGAAACAGACCCGAAGTCCACAAACGGAACGCTCTTTCGCATCACTCGATCCAATTGCTAGCTACACGTTACTCTACTCTCACTCTCATTTCTTTCAATACCTTCTCTCTCTCTCTCTCTCTCTATCTCTAATCTTTCTCTTTCTCTATGTTTGATTCTTTACCCGCCCTACCTTCTTTCTCTCCTCTTTACGCATATCTTATTGCCTCACTGTATACATCCATCTTGTGTAAAAAGAACGACGTAGTCCCGCCTGTATATCGCCAGGTTCGGCACGAGCTCTGTGGCTGCCAAACACACTAAAAGCCTAGCCACTAGCCAGTAGTCTTTATGCGGCCAGGTGTCAACTGTGGATACACGTTATCAAGATTCTCATACTCTCACCTTGAATATATTAATTTCAACGTGCATAGCAAAAATTAAGCTTACGATAGAGAAACATCCATAAATATATTCTTTCTCAAAAATTATTTATTTTATACGTGCCGTAAATCAGTTTTTAGAAAATCTATTTAATATAAACGATATATGTAAAGTGCAATTTGTCCATCTTAGCAATATTTTTAGAATTTTATTTCAATTGCTTTTAAAGTAAACTGCTGAACTAATTTAAATACAAGCTTACGCGATGAATACGAATGCGCCGCGACGTAAAGTATCTTGTTTGTTTAATAAATTAACGCTCCGCGCTAGTAAAGTTAATCCGCGATAAGAGGATTTTTTTTACGGGGAGAAACGCGGCTTTTAAGGGCGCCGTAAAATTACGATGCAGTGGCGCTTTGAAGTTGTTTACTTTACCAGCCAGTCATTAATTGACTTTTTGCGTGTTCGCATGTTCCACAACGTGTATCCACGGCCAATGCTCGTCCTCGCCAAAGTAGAAAAATCCCATTCCGTAACGCGCCAATGTTCCTCAGTATATCTGCTGTTCACAAAAATCTCTACTTCCTATTCAATATCAGCTATACTTCCTATTCGAGTCAGTCCGGAACTCCTTTCACATACGACTCTTCGCGAAGTTTTTCCGTCAAGTGCATCGTACGCCATATCGATAAAAAAAAAGTTTACGTCGGTCACAACACTGGCAATAGCTCTACAATGTATATATTTTTGCTTTCGAATTATTATAATTTAATGCACCTATTTACGAACACATAACTTTACAAATTATTAAATACATACTGCGAGCATCTGACTTTTGGGTACGTTCGTTTGTATTTCAAGAAGCAATTTAAACGGAAACTTGTTTTCTTATCCATATAAATAATATGAAAAGAGCATAGAAAATTAAAGTTTTATTATTAATATAGGAACACATTAAAAAACATAAGGTTCTTTCAAAGATCGCTCGAAGAAGTTCGTCTAATATAATTTGACGTCGTCACCGCACGCACGTCTAACACAAATCAATGAGACATTCTCATTTGTGATATCACGATATCATGATATCATATATAATGTCATCGTTCTTTCATCACTAAGAAACAACATCCGTTTCACTTTTTTTCCTCCCTCTCTGTATATATCCATCTGTCTTATCCATCTAGCTCCAAGAAACCATCGAATAGTGTGACATACGATCGTAATCGGAGGAGAACCAGCGACCGTTTGAACAATCGCCTCACCCATTATCCTGAGCTGCTCCCTCAACAACTACGACCCTCTCTCTCTCTCTCTCTCTCTCTGTCTCTCTGTCTCTCTGTGTCTCTCTCTCTGACTTTTGTGCCCCGGACCCTGCCAAGCCAGCCAGCCCCTAGCCTATAGCCCCCAAACCCCCTTTGCCCACATAGATAGAGTGCCATGCCATGCGTGTTCGCTCTTGCTGTAGGTATGTCGCGAGTTTCAACGCGGGGCGTGCAAACGCGGCGAGACGGAGTGCCGGTTTGCGCACCCCCTCGAGACGGTGCAGGCGAACGAGGACGGCTCTGTGACGGTCTGCATGGACGCTGTCAAGGGCCGATGCAATCGGGACCCCTGCCGCTATTTCCACCCCCCTCTGCACCTTCAAGCCCACATTAAGGCCGCACAATCTCGGGCTAGCATTGCGGTAATGCATTTCTCTCTCTCTCTCTCTCTCTCTCTCTCTCTCTCTCTCTCTCTCTCTCTCTCTCTCTCTCTCTCTCTCTCTCTCTCTCTTTTTCCTCTCTTTCTCTTTCTTTCTACCCTTTTCTACCTCTTCCTTTTTTCTTTTCTTTACTACTTTTTTATTTCTCACATTTTCTTCTTTCATTTCTCACTTTTTCTTGATACATAACTTTCATGACTATTTCTTTTTTGTTATTCTCAATTCTTGTTTATTTCTCCCATTTTTGTTTGCGCTTTTATTCTGTCCTTTCCAAATATTTCTCCTAATCTAATGACTACTGTTTGAGTACCTCGTCCAGCATTTCCCTCTTTACGTGGTAACGAAGTTCACACTATCTCACCTATCAGATCCTCTCTGAGTCTTTAAACGATACAGAGGATTTCCTTCTTATTTTTTCTTCATCACACATCCGAATTGTCCGTTCTATTTTCATTTCTCTATCTTAATGGTCGGTGAATTGCGTCAGAACTTTATTTTATTATACAGATAGAATAATAACGTAATAAATAAAAGCAAGATATTAATGTAACATTATCCAGGAAAATATTTCGTGATGTTGCATGGTTCCTGGCGTCAAAACACCGACACTATATTCTGTGTCAGCGATTGTCCCATTAAACAAAATATCAGTATGAATATAAATGGTTTTATAAAACCTGCTAGTTTTTGTGACAGAATTTATTTTACGAAAATGTTGACAGGAAAATATTATTTAGATTTACATTATATGTTGAGGTAGAAAACATGAAAACATGGTATGTATGAAAAAAACTATTTTTATAAATTTTTTTACTCGGTATAGCTCTGTTATGACATTAAATATTTTATAAAAGTTCTTCATGTTAATGGGTCAACCAGAACACTAATAATCTTTTTTTCCTTTCTACTTTCTTCTTTTTCTGCCTTTCTGCCTCTTTCCAGCCTCGACCCCGCAGATCGTTCCATGTGGCGTGTGCTTCATGCAAGTGTGTCGTCTCTTTTTTCATATATTTTTTTTAATTATCTCTCCGCTGAAAATTGGTCGATGTCAAAAAGGATAAAGTACCGCTCGATGCTCTATCCTTTTCACTGTTGGGCTGCGATAATAAAGTACAGTGGTGTTGATGTGGCTTATCTTGAAGAGAAAATGAAACAGAGACGTGTATCGCGGTTTCACTGTTGTTGCAATGCATCTCTATCATTAAGAAGAGTTATTTAGGTTTATCAAATCTCTACCTTAAAGTGTGGGTACTTTGTGACTCAATGTAATGTAATGGATTTATATCTCATTATCTCATTTGAAAGAATATGTATTAATTAAATATTGTCCTGTGTGGAACGTGATGTAGCGTTGCACATTGATTCAGTATATCGTACCTAAAGATAAATTATTATTAGTTATCGGAAAAAGATGAATTAATTTAAATAAATCATTAAATATGTTTTGTATAGTAATATAGTTCTTAATATAGTTCTTATTATTTTATTATTTGCGATTAATTAAATTTTATAGGATATTATATTACGTTAAATTTATATTTAATGTGTCAAACGAGAACGTTGTTGAAGAATATAGCAGCCACAAGCATTCTGCACTTTAAGAAATAATCGGAAACTATAAATGCTAAAAAATAAAGAGAATACATTGCGCTTCCGCCTAACAAGCTTGGGAAGAAATTGCTCCATTTTTTCTTTTTTTTTATTCGTACATAATTTCTTGATTGCTTTGGCTCCATTTATACTCTCACATCGTTGATCTCCACTTTCTGTCTATCTCCCTTGAGTATTATGATTATATCACGGTCCCACTGTACTTTTTTCTATCAAGAAATACGCCTGAACGGACGAAAATTTAAAAGTTTTGAGAAATCGGACGGATAAAGGAGAATATCGATACGCTTCTCGCGATACTCTCGGAAAGTCTTTTGTGCAGGCCGAGGATGTCGCCCACGGAGAACAAAAGACTCGAAGTGCACGCATGTTCCCCTCGACCGCACATTGTTCCCTCTTCCTCCTACACCTCAACCCCTGTTTTCTTCCTATCTCTCGTTCCTCCTTTATCCCTAAAACTGTAGTTCCTTTTCTCTTACTCTATCTCTCTGTCTCACAATCTCTCTCTCTCTCTCTTTTTTTTTTCTTTCATGTTTATCATCACCCTTCCTTTCAGTTTCCTAGTTTTGCGTCAAAAGAAGCTTTTCGTTGCTGCGCTGCTTTTCGCCAATCTACGTCGAGTATGTACGCCATCGGTCTTCTCCCTTGATAGCAATAGTCCCTTTACGTGCTTCACACGCTATTGAACACGTATCGAGTTCTATGTAATGCCGATCTATATCACGGATATTTATATACACACGATATCATCGCGCGCGAAGGCAGACAGAACAATAATATTGGCCAATTGTTGCGCAGTGCTAGAATTATATGATAGTTGTGCTAGGAGTACGATGAACCTCTATCATTTAATAACATCTGTCATGCAAATTACACGTGGATTATTAATTAAATTTAACTAAAAGTCATCACAGTACTATGATAATCTTACATGTGATATTATATTAAACAATAATTTTCTTTATTTATCTATAATCCATAATAATGCATTATTTTCGAACGCATTTGTCCATTCAATTTGTACATTTTACTTTTATAAAAAAGAAATATACAAAAGATGGAGCGTGACATCGTCTCCTATTGTATAACTACCATAGAGATGTTTATTTCGACATATTTTCCCTTACCTCTGAATTTTCCCGATTAATTCCCAATCTTCTTACAGTGCAATTACTTTCATCTTATTATCATTTGATTTTCTTCCAACGATCGTATAAGTCTCGTCCCATGTTTGTCGCTTTTGTGTTCGTCCATATTTTACATCTCCTGTATGATGTTCAGCCGTTTCTGTAGTGTGTAGTGAGTAGTACACGAGGCAAAATTCTTGTTAACATCACCAAAACACCACTGTTCTATTTCTCTCTTTCTAGCAGCCTATCGCAGCTATCCAGGTGCAAAGAACTAGTTGCAATACACCAATCACCTGTTCGGTACTTAGGTCATAATAATTACAAATACTTTTGCAGCTATGTGCACGCTCCATTTCCTTCCAATAAAGAAATATCATTAAAGATTTCTTTTTTGCATTATTAGTAAATTAATATATTTCGCTTGATATGCCAAAGTTAACATGTAAACGTATACCATTAATACATTACAATATTATAAATTTGGCAATTTAATTAGATAATACACAAAATTATCATATGAAATTATGCCATTTATGAGAGGTCTTATTGTATAATGTTCAATGACTTTATTAATATTTATACAATATCATATATACGAACTATGTATAATTTATACATGCTCTATCAATCGAGGCATTTTCCGATCCAATTGGATTGAAATGAAGGAAAATCGTGGGAATGGAAATGGAACGTGGTCACGTTTTTGTAAATAAGAGTAGTTGAGAAAAGATATCTCTTACGAATGACACGTACACCACCCTGCTGACAAGCTGTGCTGCACGAAACCCGGCTATCAACCCCGCTGCTGTTTTTGCTGCCCCACACAAAAACGCTACACTAAGAGTCCCCGAAAGATATACGTTTATACATAGAAGACAGCGAAAAAAAAACAGTAGAAGGAACAGATACGACGGGTTTGTTGGGAGGTGTGTGGGCCAGGCGATAAAATGTCTTTGTCCACTTCCGTTGTCAAATCTGTCTCTCTTAATTCTCGCAGTCGCGTGCGATCGCGATAACATTAGCATCAAGCACGAGAGGATCGTGTAACAATCGCAGCCACGGAATTACGCGAGTAATTGTCAGTGGCGTACTCGCTCTCTCGCGATTAAGCAGGATCTAAATTAGGAGATCGTTTCTCCGTCATTGCCCTGCGACCGCTCTTGACTGGAAAAGTCACGTGTAGGTCGATTAAATGTTGTCCCTTTCGTTTATTATCCTTGTTATTATTTCAAGTAAAGAAATTATTAATCGCAGTCCTAAAAATTGGGTCGGAGGTTGAGGGTTTGAACTAACGAGTTCGTTCCGGTTAACGAACGGATAATCGGATTGGATCAGGACTATTTTTGCGAACGAGTTTGGTGCAAAGTGCGACTGGGACGGCGGCCGTCCCGCAGTCATTACGTATTTGTAAACAGCGCGGGGTGGACATACCCCGTTTCCTGCAGACTCAATCATCGTGTTTTCGATCCGTGAACTTGTCTCCGGGACACGATCGTATTCATTATCCGGAGGATAATAAAGTCGGAAAAGTAACAATTCGAGAAAAATGAAGGCAGGAATAAAAGAGAGAGAAAGAGCGAGAAAGACTTTCAGCGACGTCGCGCGGAAGACCTGCAGCCACACCCGGACACAATGGAGGAGAAAAGTCTCACATGGATGATTGCGGCAGACCAGCTTGTTGGCAGGGAAGTCTCATTCTCTAAAAGTGGTTTTCAATTTCCCAAGGGTGCATACCGCGTACCGACGGAATCACCTCCGTCCGAATTTGCCTCGGGGGTTACGGACCGACGTGGATCTCTTAGAAAACGAAACACGACCGTGATGCGGGGGGGGGAATGTTTGTTTTACCAGTTCTTTCCGCTTTATTCCCTTTTTCAGATGGCCTGTCGAAGGTACGACGTCTCGCGGGAAAATTTAAATCGCAGTTTTTTAATTTTTTAATTAATTCGATACAGTTTCTACATATAGGTACCACTCTTAAAGACCTATGAAATTAATAATCCAGGGATTTAAAGAAGGACAGTAGTATTATATATTGATAAAGAATGAACTCATACGACAGAAAAATTTTCCGACATTTCAATTGGTACAAATATCGCTTGTACGCTCGAGTTATAAAATTCTTTCAATATGAAATATTTTAATAATACCTTATGATGAGTTGCATAATGAATTCTGTAATTAGCCTTGATGTATATTGTCTGATACCAACGAGGGCCACGCTGAATCGCATCGTCGCGACGTGATGCACTCTTCGGAATTGGTATGCCATACCTGAATGTTTATCAAGTGTACGACACGAAGTTCCCAAGCACGTAAGAGTGCAGATCTATCACCGAAACCGCATACGACACATGCGAGGTGCGCGAGCTCGCGCATTCTCGATCTGTACAGAACAAGATCATATTTGTCGCACATGTAAATATACACGCGCATGCACATATACCGTCACACACACATACACACATGTAAACACACATTATACAGACATATACCAGAAATATGACCACGACACACCGTTATCCTGTTCCCTAAAGAAGATGCCGACGACAACAGCAAGTTCTTAAATAAGAAGATTTGAACAAGAGAACACCGTTCACTTGGACGTTCGCGAGAGATGGTGTAAATTAATTGACTAAATTAATATCTCTTTCGTAAATTTTTCAGGTATTGTAAAGATAGAAAGACGAGAAGTACGGGTCCTATAAGAGACGACCCTTCTCTTTTGCTTCACTCATACTCATAGTCTCTTGCACGCAATTCTCTGTAACTTTTCCTACTTCCATACTATATATATACCTATATATGTAATTTTATCTTTCTCTCTCTCTCTCTCTCTCTCTCTCTCTCTCTCTCTCTCTCTCTCTCTCTCTCTCTCTCTCTCTCTCTCTTTCCCTCTCTCTCTCTCTCTCCTCTCTCTCTCTCTCTCTCTCTCTCTCTCTCTCTCTCTCTCTCTCTCTCTCTCTCTCTCTCTCTCTCTCTCTCTCTCTCTCTCTCTCTCTCTCTCTCTCTCTCTCTCTCTCTCTTACTCTCTCTCTCTGTTTCGCAAGGGAAGCGCCGAAAGGGAAGAGCGAATGGTGACCGGACGCTGACGCAAAACGAGAGAGAAAAGTGGAGCGAGAAGCCAAAGAGTCATATCACATATGTGTGTATGTGTGTGTGTGTGTATATATGTATATATCTTGTACATGAATTTCCACACGCAAATATAGATTATGAGAGGCAGAGACGCAAAACTAATCAACTTCGAGAGAGTGCCTCGATTATTGCAGGTGTTGCAGCAGTCAGAAACGCCAGCCGAAAGCCCGATGTCGATGGACGATGAAGTGGGACCGGTTCTCTTTCGTATGCGTCCCTTTATCTACGTGCTCTTTCCTACGCTCTATGTTCGATTCTGATTTTCCAATATTGTTAAAATTTTGCGCTTTTCTTTTAGTCACCATAGATAACGTGCTCCGCCATACATAGATGTATCACTTCTCTGTCTGTCTGTCTCCTTAATATCGATCAAATAACGAATTAGTGTCAATTAGCCCGCAGATTGACGCTGACGCCAGCTACGTCTATTGGTCCTATCTAACGTGCTATGATTATTATTATTATTATTATTGATTATTATTATTATTATTATTATTATCCTCATCATCAGCATCATTATATTATTATTACCATTATTATTAATCGGTGATGTTTATACTCGATTCTGTCTCGTAGGAATTTGCGTTCCGCGAGTCGTCGCGTTGCTACACGCATTCCAAATGAGTAATGCGGTAAAAGACCGATAAACGCGGTACAACAAGGGAAAACGCGTTAAATAAGCAAATGCCTACACATGTGTCAGGCGAGTTCTCTCGCCGATAATTCTCTCGGGACTTGTCGATAATTGAAAATCCATCATGTTTTGATACAAAGTGCAGTTTTGTACACTAAAATGCGTACACTATTATTACAACGAAGAAAAGTATCTTTAAAATTTTTTTTAAAATAATGTAAATGGCTGACCGGATACGCGATCGTTATCACAGCCGCGTTTATCGGACGAAGAAGATTGCGATCGCGTGTCGGATTCAAACCGTTCTACTCGCTTTTGATATTATTCGAAACGTGCAAAGATATCGCATATATAAATCTGCATCCGATTTATATTTTTATCTTTAGCTACTCTCTCGAAATTTGTTTGAACTTGCGCTGTACGTCCAAAAAACAAGTAGAAAATTAAAATGGTAAAAAGTAGAAAGGCAATAATTGGACGATAAGCGATATCGAGTGGCGTGTTAAACGGGATCAGTTACGTAACTCGGGATGCACGTGCGAGTAACTCGAGCGGTGTATTTATAACCCAGTAGGGTATTTACGCATTGGCGGACGTGTCATCTTACGCGCGATCGCACAAAAGCTCACGCAAAAATATTTTAAATCCCGTGCGTATATGCGTGTGGCACGTGTGTGCGTGTGCGTGTGCACACACGTATTGACTCACGAAGAACGGGAAAAAGTAGTGCCGCGATAAGCGCGACACGGCGAGCCACGCGTGTAATTCGCGAATCTGTACGCGGGACGCGGGACATATCTAACACGCATCCGCACACACGTATACACCCATACACGCACGCGTGACAAGTATGTGTTCTTTCTTTTTTTTTTACATAAGACAAAAAGAATTATATCGCGACTGTCGTTTCTTGCCTTAGCCTCAACTGGTCTGTTTTTCTTTTTTTGATTTTTATCTTGCCCTCTTCCGCCTGACGATGCTTCTACATGCTTGCTGACAATACCTTCGTGCGCTTCGCTACCTGCCAATTAACGCCTGCGAAATATTGCCGACCGAAACTCGGAAAAAAACTGTACCAACGCAAATAATAAAAAAAAAATCAACGTAAATAATATGCACGATCGACCGATGCCACCGCACGCATGTGCCGAAACACGGAAAAAAACCTATATATGCCACCATCGCTACGACCGCCGCAACGATACAACAAAATATGTATAAATATGCTAACACACGAAAAATGTCTCGATTGGGAAATGTCTCGGGAATGCCGAAAACGGAAACGGATGTGGTCGACGCACGGAAAACTGTGTATGCGGCTGTAAAAACCTGAAATCTGTGTACACGTATAAAAACGCAAAAAAAAAAAAAAACCGTGGAATCGGACAAAATCGAACGAACGTGTGAACATGAAAATGAAAAAAATAAATACGAAACGATACGAAAAAAACGCAGACGGCGATGCCGACGAACGTGACGGGAATGGGTACGTTGGCTGGCGGAGTATCAGGAGTGCCGGCAACTGCGATGCCCGGAGGACTTCAGAGCGCCGGTATGGCGGGCATCGAGCTCGGCAAGAAGCGGATGCGCGACTCCAATGATGATCTGCTAATGGTACCACGGCTTATGCATGAAGTACACTTTCCTTTTTTTCGTAGCTGGACTCCGGTAAAATGGCCTCGATGTCACAGCGATTTTCGCAGAATCCTGACACATATATGTGTATATCGTATATTCTTCAAAATTTTCTATACCTTGATATGAAGGAAGATATTATTGCGCCAGCAAGAAGTTGACCGATAAATTCACAATACAACAAGATATGTTAACGATGTTTCGAATACATATTGCGTTAGATATTATTGGCTACATTTATCATCCATTCGCGGTGTTGACAGCTTTTTCAACATCGTTAATCAGAATGCAAGAAATTAATCGCTGGCAGTCATATAATCTCATGCTAATCTCGCGGCATTTCGAATTGGTGTTTGCCCGTACTTGCTCGTACTTGCTTGTGCTCAATCGGGGAAACTTTGCAAAACGGAGAGGTTTAAGCGTACGTTCCCCGTCGTAAATGTAATCGACCTTGCCGGTCTCGTGCGCTACGAGCGAAGTTTGCGTCGCGGTATAAAGTTCGGGCGACCGCAACGAGACGGTTCCAGGCCATTTTCTGGAGATTCCATGTAGTCGTATCTTTAAGTTATGAGTACAGTTATTGCGATTGTGAATACACTGCCGAGCGCGCTTAGAGCTCTAGCTCCTGTCTTCCATTTTTATTTCTAACAATTAAGAGTCCCGCTGTTTTCTCTATCAGCCAGAAAAAAGAAAACGGGAAAACGTTTCGGTGAAACCTTGCAGTTGACGCGTGTAAACCTAACGATACGAGATATCGCGTTTGTATACCAGCACGGTGTTGTGATTGAAGCGTATATACTGGAATACCAATAACGTCACACACGGCGCCATAACTGAAACCTCTATGAGCCTAGCGACGCCACGTATGGCGTCATTATTGAAACCCCTCTAACGCCGGTACGATCATGTAGAATATTACCATAGAAACCTTTACGATACCGATGGCGTCACGTACGGCGTCATGATTGAAACCTTTGTAATGCAACGCGATAAATAATCGCGTCACGCGACAAAAGAAAGAATTTGCTTGAAAAAAATCCTATAATAAAACGTACGGTTTCGCGAGTGAAATCGTTTTTTTTTAGTTAAAGACATGATTTGCAAGATGTGTTATAACATCCGATTTATCTACCATGACGCTTATATCGCACCACGTTTATTCTCGTATCGTACACGATAACGCATCGGCTTCTATCCAAAAACAAATCGCGTAAAAAATTCTAGAGACTATATCTTTTTTTTCTCTTGGTTTCGCTTTCCACTGTCGTTCGTTGCAATGTTGTTCGTACCAGAGCTTACGCCTCGTAATGTATTTATAGATCGCTTACTACTTTTTTTTTTCGATCGCTAGCCACGCGTTTGTATTATCACGAATACGGAAGAGATTCTCTCTGTGAAGAGAATACGCAAAGTGCATATTCCATCAAAGTCGTGTCCATGCGGAGGCACATTGAGCGTGGCTAGCGACTACCGGATATGATTTAACATACATTTATCCCTTGGCGATTCCCCGGCCAACGAAATTAGCGGATCCACGATTGCGTGAAGGGGGTACACTTTTCATCGCGATTGTTATCCGCTCGTTGGCCGCGCTTACATTTCGAGACACGCACGCACTGTTGAAACACTTGAGAAAGATTCGAATTGGTTGCAGATATATGCTTTAAAATATGTCTTTAATCCTTTAACAAAATTTGGCAAAATTTGTGTAGTCGCGACGTATGACACCTCGTTATTTTCTCATTACATTTAATGCGAGCGTGTGAAAAGTGATTTTCTATTATGTTTTTCATATTGTGGATAATCGATTGTGTTTCGACAAAAATTTTATTCGAGGCGCTTGACCGCTAAAGTTATGTTGACAATTGATTTCTCATTAAATTTTCGCTATGAAAAAATTAACTGTTAAAAAGTCTGGAAGGGATTGAAGAAGAGATTACTGAAGATTTCTCAACGTTAAAGGATTAATGAAACGATATAAATGTATACGATGGACGCAATATATTGATACGGAAGTGTGCGCGTGCTTCGATGCGAGCTCGGCAAGGAAACCGTCGACTCTAATCTCCGTACGTCAGGACCCTCCCTCGCGAAATGAAACGTAAAAGAGAATAAAGAGGGCGAGTCGTGAGGCCCTAAAGGCTCGCACTTTCGCGGTATGCCACGAATCCTGCATACCGCGGTACTGCGTCTACGCGGAGCGTTAGATCTGTGTAAATTCTGAGCTTGCGCCGATGATGCATGCTGTGCTTAAGCGACTACCGAGGTGATGGTGGACGTAAACGTCATCCCCTCGACGATCTGGACGATGACCAAAATTCTTGGAAGTTCTTGTCGCGAAGGATCGCGTCAAGCGGACCCTCATCGCCGCGACGCGTTTCGAGACATCGAGACATCGCCGTCCGCGTGACGGCTTCCCTTTATCTTCGTTAGAGTCACGTCGAATCTGCTAAAGAGCACTGTAGATCGCTTACATACACTCGCTACCTTTTTTAATACTACCCTTTCTTTTACTTCTGTCTTTATATATTATACATATCACGTATATATCTCGCTCTTTCTCTCTATCTCTCCGTCGCTAATACTGTCAATCAGCATCTGAAGCGCGATCGACAGATTCGTTCGGGTTTGAGACGTAATTTTATCCATGTGCAACTTTCTAACTCCGAACGCCAAGACGAAAATGGATTTTCGCTGTACAAATAGAGGCTTCCTTCAGAAAGCGCGCATAACTTCTCGGTATTTTCGGTACGTGAGTTTTCAATATGCGAAGAGAAAGAAGAAGTGCCTGCATAGAATCCATATAAATTCATAAGAATGCAAACTCTTGTTGCAGAAATGTATCAATATTTCAGAACAAAAATTTCAAAACGTGATAATATCGAAGTAGTCGAATGTGAATGGATTTTCTCTGTACGCGTACACACAAGATGTATCATAAGATATGGGAATTACGGATTTTCTTTGGTGAATTTGAAGTCGAAAGTTTTCTGACTGTAGAGCTAAAGGACAAACAAATCTTTCTTTTTAAGCAAACTTTAAATGAATTTTATTATAGCCTAATTTACATGTAAGTCATAATTAGAAAGAAAGTTATGCTGAATAATTTAAAAGTCATAATAACGTCAAGTTGATTAGCGCATAGCCATTTCTAAATTGATTAAAAGGAATAACGCTGTTATAGTTCTCTTTCTAAAGTGTATTATTTCTAAAGCATTATTGTTTTCTTATTTTTATTATTATTTTTATTATTTTTAATATGTGATCGGAGAAGCAAAAAATTCGATGGAAACTTTTGCTACGTTTGTTTTGATATATCAATATATTTTCGGAAGTCTTAGTAGACAGCAACGCTCAGTACGAATGACAAAGAGCTGAAAGCCATGTTGCCTCTTGCGTGATAGCCAGTTGCACATTTTCAAGCAAACAAAACGCAGTGTGACGCTGATTCGCTTTCGCGCACACGCTTACTGGCAACGTTTCGCAATTACGTTTATTTTCTTAGTCGCGAAGCGCATACGGGCGAGTTTGGAGTCGTTCGCGGTGCAATCGGGAAGTTTGCTCGTAAAGTCACGGTTCTTGAAAATTGTATCCGTGCGTCGTTACGCGACTCCGAGTCCTTGGTTGGTGAGCAAGCCGCGGGAACACGTGTTAACACGCATATACATATATGTATGTATCTGTGCCGCTGTGACAATATGTTTCACCCCGGCCAATTTATTATAAGTCAGCTTCTGAGCTTTTGCATCTCGTCTACCGCAGCTTCTAACTCGAACCGTGTTTTACATCTTGATAGAGATTTTGATTTGGCTTTCCCCTCTTTGTTGCGCACGCGTCTGCCTCTCGCAGACGATTTACCAAAGTGTCCGCTCACCAAGTATCACCGCAAGCCTACCAGCTTTCGTGAATCCGTGTTGTGCAACTTTCGCATCACGTATCGGTATCGCGAAGCCTTTTGTTCTCCGAGCCAAGCCCAACTTTTTGCCTTTTATTAATATCTCTTCTCGATCTTGCTCTTTCTTTTTCTCTTTCTCTCTATCTATCCCTCTTTCTCTTTGTATCTTTCTCTTCAGTCTCTCCGTTTCGCTCGCAAAGGAGAAACGATTCATTTGTCTTCACATTTATTCCGCAAAAAATGGACGAAAAGCTTTCAGATCGGACATTAGCATCGACACTTTGTTACAGCGCGATTCCTGCTTCTTCGCTCTCGCAATAATCTTAATAGGAAAAGGCGACAGTGCAGTTTTTCCGATCGGTATTTTGATCGTTTATTAATGTAAGGCGACGGTCTCTCTTTAATCGAGCCGCGCACGGTCCTCGATATATAACAATGGCTGGTCTTTCTGACACGCTCCCAGTAGTAAAAACAGAGGAAAAGTGCAAAAGAAAGAAAGAAAGAAAGAACGAACGAAACATTTTGCAGTTATCCAACAACGAAACGTCGTCGTTTGGGAACGTCGCCGCAAGCTGCGTCATCGGCACAACTTTTACACACTACCACAAGTCCAACACCCTTCTCCACCGCGTCACCGTCTACTCTCCCCCGTCCCCCTCATTTCTTTGAGACACGACCCTTTCTCGTTTCCCATCTCGAAAATCCAATTATACAGACGCAACGCGCCTCGTCCTCGAAATTAGTTGAAACCGATCCTGTCTTTGTTGCAGATGGACATGAAGTCTGTCGGGTCGTTCTACTACGAGAACTTTGTAAGTGCAGAACCTAAACATTGAATCATAATTCATATGCTGTGATCCATTTCTTCGCGCGTATCACTCCGTTTGTACTCGCGATTAACACGATCTCCTCCCATCCAGGGGTGTTATTTGTCTAGGAGATTTCAATTTCTTGCAGCGAGATGTAAAAATTCTACTGACAAAATTCTTTTCGCATTATCATTAACTTCGCAATTCGCAGATAGCAGCGATTGTTTATTTGTAAATCAGTGATAACATCGCAGATGTAATTCCTCCCGGCTGCGATAAATGCGACGTTAATCGCTGTTTTGCAAAGAAGACGAAAGAATCACTGTAACATCGATATCAATTCATCTTAAAATACTAATTTGTTACGAATTACGATTTACGATTGTGTTGGACGAAAGAGGTCGGCCTTTCGGCCACGTCAAACCCGACGTCCCCTGCACGGCTGGATCAAGAAAACTCATGAGCACGCAAAAGAGAACAATATATCGTATCCCTGGCCCAAAACGGAGTCGAGGCTTTCACGGAGGAAGCTTCCGCTCGAGAGTGGCCACGCCGCTCACGTCACAAACCCGTTCTAATCGCGAATCTCTTTGCAATTCTTTTTGCAGGCCTTCCAAGGGATGGTTCCGTATAAACGACCGGCGGCCGACAAGTCCGGCGTGCCGGTCTATCAGCCTACCGGTGCGACGACCTATCAACAGTTAATGCAGCTGCAGCAGCCCTTCGTGCCTGTGTCATGTGAGTACACTGGAACACCACCCCTACCCACCCAAACCTCTAACCAATCGGTCGTGCAACCCCCGAACGTGCAAAGCAACCACCACGCGATGGTGGTGCAATCCTCCTCCTCCCAGGGAGCCGCTGGCGCCACAGTCAATAACTGCGCCGACGCCAACAATGGCGTGCTGATGGATCCCTGCAACAATCCGCCGCCGCCACCTCCGACTGCTGACAATAACAGTAACAATAGTAACGGCAGTAACAAGCAGCAGGTTACCACGCAGAATCACGATGTCGAAAATGCACGTAACTCCCCCGAATTGAATCACTCGAGCCCATCGTCGCTGCAGCAGCAGCAGCAGCAACAGCAACAGCAACAGCAGCAGCAGCAGCAGCAGCAGGTGCAGGTGCAGCAACACCAACACCAACACCAACACCAACATCAACACCAACATCAACAGCAACAGCAGCAGCAGCACCAAATTAATCAGCTGACGTTGCCACCAGCGATGAGCCCGTTGACCTCAATGGCCGGTCTGACCTCGATGCCCGGCGTGGTGAACATGGCCGGTCTGACCTCGATGGCTTCCATGGCTTCCATGGCGAATATGTCACCGATAACGAGTATGACCTCCATGAGCAATTATAACGCTGCCTCCAATATGGCGAGTCTGAATATGCTCAACAGCCTCGGGATGGCCTCTCATTATCGAGATGGGTTACCAGCCCATCTCGATCCAGCGGCCCTCGCTAAAGAGGTTGCTCAGAAAAACTATGCTAAAGCCATCAAGCTCTCGCAAGCCTCGCAGTCTTACGGCCTCGGCCAGCTCGCCGCGCTTAATTACACCGGCGTCGCTTTGAACAAACAAAACCTCGTGAATTCCGCCGCGGCGGCCGCTGGGAATCCCAGTCTGCAAGCCACCGCGGCGACGCCCAGACCCGTCATCTCGAGTCTGGCCGGTATCCCGGGCGCCCTGACCTCACCGCTGTCCGCGGGTATCCTGGCGTACTCCAGACCGCCGCCCACAGCGACCCCCCACATAAACCCATATTCCCTAATCAGACAACAGATCTTGCCGAATCCATATGTCCAAGCGTCGATACCCGGCGCCGCGACCTCGCCCTATCACCATGTCCAGAATCCGTATGCCGTTCTACCTGGAGTAGCCAGCGTACCCGGGGTAGCGGCCGCGGCCGCGGCTGCGGCTGCGGGTGTACCGCAGATACCGCAGATGGGCAATCCGGCGACGATAGCGGCGCAGCCGCAGGTAGCGATCCCCGTGAGCTCCGGGGTGATTATGCAACCGTACAAGAAAATGAAGACGTCGTAAAGACGTCCTTGCCTACCGGCACGGGAGGACTCGTCTCTTCTCACGAGAGTGCCGTTCCTTCCTTCGGGCACCTTCCATTCTCTCCCTCGCGCGAACGAGCGAACGATTTCCGCGATAGTCGCTATCGGACGATGATTGCCGCTACCGATCGCGCGGTAGTCGTGCATTTTAGATAATTCTAGAGTATCTCTTTACGATTAACGTTCAATTGCGGAGACGAATGACGGATCGCAAAAATTATTACGATCCCGAATAGACTTTCGCAATTGTATTTTCGTAGTTTCGTAGTTTCAGTCTCACATCAGTAAGATTGATAAGAACGGTTAGAAATAATAGCGTTTGTGGAAATAAAAAGCTTTTTAAGATTAATAAAATACATTAAATCTATAAAATTGAGCTAAATGAATATTTGATATATTAGTTTACAATAACTCAGTGGGAATTAGTCCTAGAATGTTATACTTTTCGGCATAAATTACATAGTGGAGATTAAGTGGAGACGGTGAACTTCTTGTCATACGTTGTTATTTGATTTTTCTATATTTTGCTGATAAAAGTGTTTTAAAGAGAGAAAGAGAGAGAGATAGAGAGAGAGAATGTATGTACAACATATACATTCTTTATACGCCATGTACAAAATATCGAATTGCAATTTGTTAGCTTTAATTTTATTCGATACTATTAAAAAAAATTACGTATTTAAATCTTCGACTACATCGACTACATCGATGGAACGAAAAATGTAGAAAAACAAAAGTGCAGTCCTAAGATATTAATCTCCATCGCCGATGCTCAAAAAGCGAGAAATCGGTCTTCGTTCGCGAGAGGGAGAGAATATTCAGTTGAGCGATTGCTGAGACGAGAGATGCTGATATAAAGAAACAAGTTCCGAAAATAGATTCATTTTCTAGTCAGACATTGTCGGTGAACAGTGCCTTATTGACCCAATTCCATTTGGAGCGTTATAAGCGTACAACTGCAGAAGAGAATGGTGAACGATGCGAGGAAATGCGGGATTTTTTCCCCGTCATATTAACCTGCTTGCTTAAATGACTGAGGGAGACATGACTACCGTTCCGAACTTATTTCCGTCGAAATAAACCTGAATTTAATTTCGACCGGAAATTTCGACTTGCCGGTAAAGACTGCGTTCGAGAGAAGGCGAGAAAGAGCTTGCGAAAAATTGAGCGTGGCCGAAGTCTTGGATTACATTAATTATCTATTTTACTATTTGATTTTTTTTCCTCTAGAATAATAGGGATTTGCGATATACTTGATATAGTTTTCAATTTTGCCGATAATTAGCGTTGTTTTACTATAGAGAACTATTGAAAATGTTATGTGTCGTTACGTGGCTCCGTTTTGTTCGTTTAATAAGCTAAATTATTGTAAATAAGTCAACTTGCGCCGTAAGTACGGCATTGCAATATTTTTATTTCGGAATTACACAAATTTTCGTTATAGCCATTCGTCCAATTTTAACGTATAACGTCCGAAACAAGGAAGATAAAAACGACGCTCGGCCTATGTCACGTTATGTGCGATACTTGCCTTTAAGTCCATAGTGTTAATTAGCGTTCGCGATTAGGGTTCTTGAAATAATTATTATTCGACGTTAGATTATTTTATTAGAGCACGGTTTGCTTGTTTACATATTGTAGTAATATGTTCAAAATTTTATTTTATTTGTTCGTCTCGGAAGGAAGTTAAATAATGTTAAATAAGAAAAAAATCGCGCAAAGTACATTGGTTTTAACATTTTAGCATTACGTAGTGCATTCAGAAAACTGTTTTCTTCGTTATCACATGATAGATTTTGGATTACACGTGACTCGTGCGTGATATTTGTTAATATTTAAAAAAAATTGTTTTAAAATTTTTATCGACTTGACCTATCTTTTTTTTTTAGTTAGATATAAGAATATACATTATGTGTGTCTGTATATGGCGACATATATTTCCTAAAAATACCTTGCACATCGAGTATAAATTCGGACTGGAAGATGCGACGCTTCCAGTAAGCCCTTAGTTGTCATGTAATATGCGTAGAAATTAGGGTAGTTATTTGTTTTATACTTAGCGTATCTATTATCTTTAGCGTAAGCGTGCTCGAACACAACGTACTCTTCTGTCCTGATGGATTCAATTCGGGGGAGTCTGTTGCACACAGTGAACTTCGTCAATTGCGACCTATGAGCTTATGCATTTAGCCGAATGAGAGAAGTACGGAAAACAATTGAGAAAGAGAAAGAGAAACACGGCGAGTCCGCGGGATATGCGGATGTATTTACGTGGAATTGAACGAAGAAAGAGGAGGGAGAGTAAAAATTGATCGGTTCAACCTTGAAGGCGGTGGGACTGGAAGGGAAAATGTCTCGTCGATTGCCCCTCGAGGGTGGGAAGAAAACGAGTTCACATGCGCATCGTGGTACACGACCGCACAAACATTATTCTTAAGACACTCACACGACTTACATGATAGACACTGCGTATATTTTTATTAATTCGCGCATATAACGGTAAGAGAGGAAAGCGATTGTGCGGTGTTAGTTGAAAGAGCGCAATTCGTACGCGAGAAAACACAGGGAGACGTATTCACGCTGGCATTTACTTTCCTCTCTTCCTCATGTCCGCATTCACGTGTCTGCCAGTGATTTGAAAGTTTGTTTAAGTCCAAATGTATAGTTGTAAACATATATACATATGTGCATATAAGCATATATATGTATATATGCGTTTGTAAATAATTTTTTTTATATACAGGATGAAATTGAAAGATATTTGTCGTATGTGTTAAAGTTGTATGCATATATAATATATATAAATGTTTGTGTATATATATAATATATATTTTAATAATATATAATATATAACATATGATGTATCTTACATAATATGTGTTATATATATTAAATATAATTATATATATACACATACATATATGAAAAGCACACTCGCTGGCACGTATAGTGGCAAAGAAACGAAACGGCCGGTCGTATCGTAATTTTGACGAAAAAAAAAACCAAGCGAACGAATTGTACGACGGTAGGAATTTGTGTACACGAAAACGCGGAAGAACAGAGCGAGACGAGGTATTTCCGAGAATCCCGGCACGTATGCAAGTGAAATGTACTTTTATCGCTCCATGCGAAAAGTTCGCGATATACTTATCTTAAATCTCTCTCGTAAAAGTTTAGTTTTAATCCTGGTCCTGGTCGTGACGTGGCAAATTGCAATTGCTAAGAAATTTTATTCAGATTACAATGTCGTATCTCTCCTCCTGGCCCGAGAGCTCGAGATACGGATATGATTGGAGAATAAGCACATTTTTTTCCCTCACAATTCCTTCGGTTCTTCCGCGGTATTAGAAACAACTTCTTCCAAAGGGTCATAAAGTGTCACCTATGCCGAAAACGCACAAGATTGTAGAATGAGATCGTCTTATGATTCTAGACTAGCGACTTCAACTTTTAACAGTAACAAACATCACAGAATCTGTGGATAATTAAACCGTAAATTGACACACACACACACACACAGCACGTAATTTAAAAATCAAAACACAACATTCTTATAGAATTATAGATTTCAGATAAAAATATTTCTTATTCGCCTACTTATTTAGTATGTCGTTGACTATCTTATAATCTTTTTGACTTTACATATAATTGTACATGATGAACGTATTATCTGATAATATTCGAATAATTACTTTATAAATATTTCTTCCATGGTCTAAACTAAAGTTGTTCTTCTATTGAAATGAAGAATCTATACATATTTTTCAAACGCTCATAACTTATACATTTATAATTGACGAATTATTCTGTAATTAACGTTTGTAACGTCGAATTTTATTTGTTTTGAAAGATAGATTTTTACTAAGATCTATAAGTTAAAAGTGATTATTATATTGTTTTGAAGTCAGAATCGAGAATTCTCAAGGGTATCATGGGGTCTTCCATAATGAACGCCACGCGAGGGAACTCCTCGAGACAAATGCCGTTTTGTTACAAGTGACCAAGGGAATTTATTGAGGCGCCGTGTCCCAGAGGGAAGAAATTGTTTCTATCCTTAGGATAAACGCGCGTGCGGCGGTCCTATGTGATAATATATAATGTATTACACTCATATGTACACACGTTACACGCACACACTGTTCTCGCATGCGCGTGGCACTGGAGTATAGTAAGATTAGCCCTTTCAGTGCCTTGTATGGCGTCAGCTTGGAACTCACGATCAGTACTTATGATGCCACGCGTCACGGTATCATACGTGACGTCATCGGCGCTAAAGGGCCTCGAGAGAAGATGGCGATATAATAACGTTAATCCATAAGCAAAGTCCTAACGGCCTTGGACAAGCCGAGGATTCGCGGCGATGATGCGCGATCAAGTTCCGTACTCGACTTAACGACAGCTCTATAAGGTACAAGGATAAGTGGAGAGTCGATAGGATCGAGCCTGAAATACCGATTACGGACCGATACGGACTTTTAGGGTTCCTGAAAAACTTGATGTCTACAAATTATATACGTACATTATCGAGAGGGTGGCTGATTTTTTTAAGTTTACACCGAAAACCCGGAATCGCGTTTTTGGGCTCGACGCGATCGGTCCGAAGAGCGATCGATCGGTCGCCGCCGTTGTTGCATCAAATGTAGCAAAATGTTTCCTTAGAACTGTGATTGTTTTATTGCAAAGCTACTACGTACTTCCATAAGAGGAATGTTCATTATATTTTACTAGAGGAGAGTGTATTCTTTTAAGGGATATGTATTAGAGTAGGGGTGTCTCGTACGCGTGATATGAGAAGCGAGAGAGAGAGAGAGAGAGAGAGAGGGAGAGAGAGACGCAATTCCGTGTTCTCGGTGTGACATCGGCAAAACAGCTGAAGTGCCTTCCCCTTGCACTCTATACACCATTGCACACAGAGAACACGTATACAACAAATGCCTACATTATTCAGACATGCGACGCGGGAGCGAAGCACTACGATAAAGAAAAAAAAAAGAAACTTACACGATATATAATTATATTTATATACCCTTATTAAGATAAATTACATATATATATATCTACACACAGACACGTATCGTATTGTCGCTGTTGCATATAAGTTAACGCGATGCAACGAAAGGAAAGAAAGAAGGACATATTCCACAAGGAACTAATTACACGTACAGGAAATTATTTTGTGGACTATGTATCTGTATATATACATAACCACATATACACACATATACACACATGTTCGAATACACATTATGATGAGAATGAGAGAAACGTTTTACGACTATAACTATACACGCATCAGATAGTATTTATTATTGTGTACTGTACTGTCTCTTATAATTCTTCTCATTGTACATTATTATACATATACGTATGTAAACATATATATACATACACGCACACACATACGCAGAGCTCACACATATGTAATATCGATATGTCGAGAGTAACATTACGCACGATCTCGGGAATGTGTAGATGCAAAAGTCCGCGCGCATCTTCAACAATTGTACGCGCGCGCAGGGTCTACTTGAGTCTGTCCGAATTCTTTCATTCGTATTCACCATCGTATTGTGTGTACACTGTGTACTCGCGCGTTTATGTGTGTGCGTCGATGCGATCGGGATTTAACCATCGTCCTCGCGCGAGGCACGGCGAAAAGTGATGAAACGCGACAGCTTGCGCCGACTCGAGATAGAGAGATGTAGTCGATCTCATCGGTCTCGAATTGCGTTTTTTTGCGCGTGCACGCTCACGGGGTTTGTCAAGGAGTCAGCCAGTATTTGTAATAATAATGCTTGAGAAATGCATGAATATTTGTTTTATTAATGCTTCTTCTTATTTCATCTCTTTCTATGATAAAAAGAAAAGTGAAACAGAACTTCCCGAGAGACTCGCTAATCCCTTGTAATATTTATATTTATACATATATTATATATATATATATATATATATATATATATATGTATATGTATATATATATAGGTATATATATATATATGTACTTGTGTATTATTCGATATTGCGCCCATTATTGCTCACAGTCTTAGCCTCGCTTCCTGCTTCCCTTGTTTTTAATCTCCTCTCATTCGGAATCTATTCGACTCGGTGCTTGTATCGTAACCACTTTCTGTTAAACGTTTTTCTTTTTAAATTTGTATTACTATTTTCTTTCAGTGTTATATCACGCTGTTTGCGTACCCGCTGCGATCGGTGCGACGTCACGCCGATCGCAATTTCCCGCGGATCAGTTACACTTATATTAATTTCGACGTATTCTTTCACTATTGCGTGCTCTTGGCGAAATTCCTGCCGCCATTACATCATTGTTCATCTGCGTATCGTTGCAATTAATTTTCCTACGATCCGCGATGATTTCTCACTCGCCGAGAGCACGCGAGTTACGCCAAGCACGCGAGTCCTCTTAAGACCACGTAGATGTTAGCCGCTTTTACTATGGCGAACACCGTAAAAAAAAAAGAGAGTACCGTATGACTCACGACTTGCTGTTCTCTTCTTCTCGTCTTCTTCCCTGTAATCTTCACCTCCTACGCCTCCCCTTTTCCAAAACCCTCACGGCTTTTCCCGCGCTTTAGTTGCGACATTCTTGAGGCACGGAGGAGATGTATCTGGATATGTTAATATCTGTATCCTTCCGATCACACGTCGATCCCTTGGCCTTTCGATTCCTATTCGATTCTATACAATCGCCACATCAAGCTCTGTTCCCCGGCAAAGATGGTTGATCGTCATCGAGAAGAAGGTCGGCGCTCTTATCGCGTTTTATCGTGCTCTCGCAAGTCGTATATTTCGAACGTGGGGTAAGAATAAATTTTGGGAGACGCGATATAAGTTTTTTATTTACGTCGATATCGGTCGGTGATCGTACGCCGTGAACGAAAGAGGTTTAAGGCACGGCTGGTAATTAGATTCGCGTTATCGTCGCCTTGATGAAATCCGATATTATTTACGCTACGTTCGTAGTACACGGCTTCTGTACTTCCGGGAGACGATTTGGAATTTTGGATCGAGAAAAAAATAGAATATGAGAATTGTTCAAAATAAAAGTTATTCCGATATTGGTAATTAAAGCATGTGATATAACGGACTCGTTTCACTTATTGCGACCTTTTTCAAATATTCTGATATGTCCCCACTTCATCATCCTGCGTTCCTTTCGCTTCCTCTCCAGCTTTCTTTGTTACTCATTGCTAAGCCTGCGTAAAGATGTGCGTGTGTGCCTAATGAGCTCTTCCATAATGCTTGGCACAATGAGCCTTCTGTAAATATAAAATCTTGACGAAAAAGCTGAAGATCATAGCTCCAAAACGTGATCGCTTTGCACACTATTACATAATATTTTATTTCAGAGGCAATTTATCATCGCGATGTTGGAGTCATTGATCTTCGCAGTTCGTAACGACGCTACGCAACTGCGTGATAAGTTAAGAGGCAGTAAATGACATTTTTATCAATTGGTCTCTTTTGCATAATATTTATTACAATTTACGGAAAGAGAGAGGGGAGGGGGGAGAGTGAGAGAACGCTGTAATAAATCTTGAACATATTTTATTTTATATTGCAACAGTAACATAATTTTGTGGAAAGAACTTAAAAAGTAAAAATTTATCTGTATTGTCAGTTACAGCCTCGTACTTAATCGCAGCAAAATGATTTCGCTAGCTGCTTCTAGTTGCGCTTCGTTTGCCGCTTCCGCCATGTTCGGCGGGCAGAGCCATTTCGCAGCGAATCGCAATCGGCAAATAACGTGGACTACCATCTCTTTTTACATCGTCGGCATAATTTTGCTGCGATTACAAACGCGCGCCACGAACTCGATCGATTGCGAACGATCCCTATTTGGCCGCGCGCGATATTGCGGCTGCGACGAAGATAGTGCAGCCGTCTGGAAAAAAAAAAGAGAGCTCATCAGGATGGCCGATACAATTTGACGAATGCAGTATCTGCGACTGCATACGTATACGCGTGTCGAGTAAGCAAACGCAATTACGCAAATACATAAACGAAAGTTTATTGTTCTGCGCTCACGCATGGAGCAAATTAACCTCCGAACTGCAGTCTCATATTCGCGACGATTCGATAGTTTGTTATCGCATTCTAATCGTCCGGATACAACGAGCGATTCGCGAATGCAAATGACGGATATACGCGCAAAAAGTACACATTTCAGCGTGATTGGTCTCTCCCACTATTAATGGTCGAACGGCGGCGATCTAGTTACTGCTTGTTTTGTTTGTTGCGCGTTGAAGCACTTTATATCGACAGAAGCCGAAGAGAAACCGCGCGGTTTCCGTGGAAATTCTAGTAGTAGTTTCTGCTGTACTGTAATACGAGTAAGTCACTTGCTGCGCTCTATACTTGTGGCTAATAAAAGTTATATGTGCTTTTGTAATATAGCCATCTTCATGATCCTTACCAGATTATTCGCCATTTAATAATAATCAATATATCGCTGTCTATCTTCTTCTGCGCTAAAGAATTTGAACGCAAGCGACGCTTCTTGCATACCCGCATACCTGCGCCGATATTAAAAAATCGACATGCAGCACTCTTTCCAATGTAAGTATCGCAGTAGCACTTTATTGTATTACATATGCAAGCTTTAGCTCCATCGTCATTTAATTGTACTTATTCTATAAAATATATTTAATTTACTACTTTCTTATAGAGTGTTGGCACATAATTACATATTCTGTAGGAGATACGGATTTTATATGTGCTTACCTGAGCATTCTGCGTCTTTTTCGTACAACGTATACTAGTTTAATAAGTAGCCCCCGATTTGCGTGCTAAGTGCATTCCCCGGAGACCAATGTGAAAATCAAATTCGCGAACGAGGATATTTAAATGTCTGGAAAGGTTGCGATATATCTGCGGAAAGTGCGAATAAATAATCTATCTTTATCTTGATAGAATGTTTTAATTAAAAATGTTCATTACGATAATTAACAGAGTTACAGAAAAAACAGTAATTTGAGATCTGGGAACAAAATGGTAAAATAAACGAATTGGAAGAGTAATTTAATGAACAAAGTTTAAAAAGATTAAACTTTCAGATTAATCTCTTCAATTTCATTCAGTTATTATTATATCTCAAGCTGATAAAAAAATTTAAGTGCATTGAAAAATGGGCTCAGGGATTTTTAAAAATTAGGATAAAAGAGGAAGTTGGGTCAATTTTGCTCGAAGCGATTTTGATTTGCACAGATTTTGGGCTCGATACTTTCTGGGAATGCATCAATTGCTCCAAATGGGAAGTCATCTGTACCTATTTGCCTGGTTAAACTGTCACCTCGACAAAACTCGATATAGACACTTACTACTAGCGCATGCGAACACGGTGTACTTGAAACGCAAAGCTTCATAGAAGAATGCACGAGAGAGCGTACTCGTTCGAAGGATTCGCTGCCCGTGGCTATTTTATTAACCGGGGGTCAGCCACGGTTTTTAGACATTATGTATAGTTTAATATACTATGCAGTGCTATATATACCTATTCATTCGTTTGCAGCGCAAGAATTGAATCGGCGTACGCGTGCGACTTCTAACGACAGGCTCTGTACGAGACGAATGTGTACCAGCCAAATACATATATGTACCACACGTATATATATACATACACACACGCCACCGCCGGTGCATGTTGAAGCGCGATCGTTCATGGTCTCTCTTTCAACTTTCTGTTTCATGCTTGCCCTCGCCTGGATACCCACCGCACGCGTCTTTCAACCGAAAATTCACCATGTGCATACCGTTTGATCCACTACCCCTGCCGACGCTTTCATCCCGACCCGACCGATGCAATCCCCGACGTCCTGTGTGATGGCCTATGTGGCGCCGATCCAATCCTCTAATTGATGAATCCTGAAACACCCACGATCCATACGATGGCTCCCATTCACGATCCTCGCCTCGCCTCGATCGAATTACACTCATGTGGCGATTGTGTGACAACTCTCCCGCTCGTATGTCGAAAATCTTTGCGACAAAAAAATATCAACACGCCACATTATTAATCAATATTTAAAAACAAACGTTCGTTATCGTCTATCCGTAAATTTATCTCCTGCGTCGCACGATAAACGACAAATATGTAATAATAACACGCGTACGCACGGATCGTCAATATCGTTGGTCGCACGCCACTTAAAACTCGATGCAAAATCGTCAATCATTTTTTTCGCGTTCGTTAACCAATCATGGACGAAACTATGGTGATGGGTTGTCGGTACTTTTCCCTCTTCCCTCTTCTCCTTTTTTTTTGTTTCTCACAATCGCCGATCTCGTTTCGTTCGTTGGTGGCCACGCTGAATCGTTTGATAAATATTTGGCAAACGAATGAACGAAATAAAACGATATACGGATTCGAACATTGTCGCGCGATTCGAAAATGGCGGCCCGCGATAATAAAACAAAAAATAAACGATATGATAATACCGATTATACACATATAATATATATGCATATGATGTATATACTCGTGGATGGGTGGCGGCGACCTGACACATGCGTTCTTGTTCTCCGCTTTATCACGCGCTTCGGTCCGACTGGTTGATTGATTTTTCCCGATTTTGCCTCTATTTGATCGTGCATACTTCTACATATGTAATCTTCCATTTTCAATATATATATATTTACACACACACACACACACACACACACACACACACACACACACACACACACACACACACACACACACACACACACACACACACACACACACACACACACACACACACACACACACATATACACATATACACATATGTTATACTATACTATTTATAATGAACATATACGTATGTTCTTGAAACGCTGGCTTGGTATGTGTGCACTGCCGCCGCATTATTTCGATGCCCGCCCATCAAATCTCGATGCCCCCGTGGACAAAATCGGAATTAATGTCTGTGCGGCACACCCCGGTACATGCATCCGTCGTTCATCGAATTTAAAATGGGTATAATATTGCGCGCTCGAATACACACATACCGTTCGCGCGCTCCATAACACGCGTGGCAACCAACGCTCGGAAATTCCCTCCTCGTTTGCACGACCATGCGTGTAAAACGAACTTGAAAAAAAAAAAAATAAATAAACGACGGGCGCGACGACAAGTTGACGATTTACACTTTCGTTTTCTGTAATTTACGCTTTCATTTTTCTCGCGCTTTTTCACTCGTTACTCGCGTACCGGCGCGGCGCGGCGCCGCGTTTATCGGGACGACGAACGGCTGCGACTGCAATTTAACCGACGACTTATCATGTTCCTTCGTGGAGTGCTTAATTAAAAAAAAATAATAACAATAATAACAATGACGCAAAATTAAATAAATGACACGCATAAAAAAAATTTTGGAACTGAACGATAAAACGAATTCGATCTCACTGTCGTACATGTACCTGGATGCTCCGAGGACACGCTCCACGCGTGTCTCCTTTGATCTGGTGCCTTCTCCACCGAATTCAACCAACTGTGGTAATGAACGACCACCAAAAAAAAAAAACTACCGATACTTGAAAAAAAAAATACTGTACGAACACTGCCTCGTTTGCTGCATGTGGATCGCCTTAGCAGCCTTAGCCACTGTCGGGGCCCAAATGGTCCCCCAAAACGCTCACTGTGTCGTCTACACAGACAGCTGCGGACAGGTAGACTCATTATTGTAACCAGTTTTTTATCCGGTCTCGAATTTGCATCACAAGCGCCGTTCGGGTAACCGGGTGAGAGAAGTTTTAGCGTGCATGCGTATCGCCATGCTGGCCCTTCTGCTCGGCATGCGATTCCCTGAAGATCGCAGTAGCGAGAAGCCACGACTATTTTCACTAATCGAACTTCAGGGAATCCGTACGTTATTACCTTCATTGTTGCATTGTTCTGCGCAACATTGCGCGAATGATGAATCTTGTACATGTTACAAAACGTTCGTCTCTTTCTTATCTCTATAGATCGATCCCGCGGAATAATCTTTGGATTTTAAAAGTTGGAAATTCCGTGGCGCGCTTTGATGCAAGTTCGAACTTTAATTGCTGCTAACCTTCAAGGTTAACGAGGGAAAAGGATGTTATCCTCGGATATCGCTCGATGAATGGAACAAGCTTTCTTCTTTACTCGTGCGCTGTTTAGGCAGCAGGGAAATTGACGTTTACTTCTCTGTCCGAAGAGCGAAACGTTGTATAATCCGCATCTCTCGGTAACCTTGGCTAACACGTAGCTTTTGGGGGCATCTCCCTCACGACTGCTCACCGCAACTATAACTGCGAATAACCACTGCCTTATCTGGTGTTTGTCTATTATTATTATACCTATAATTATTATGCTATTTCGAAAGCGTTGTCGTCACCTTCGCCCCCCTTTGCCCCCACCTCCCCCCCCCACACACATATATATATATATATATATACACAGTAAACAGACATACACACCCACACTTATACAACGTGCACACACGAATAAACCTGTTCACGAAGAAAGAGATGCACGCTTCTTATACAGTAATTAGTATGATTAGTACTTTTGCCATTAAACGGTTTGCCATGTATCTATATATATTATATACATATACATATTATTATATATCTATCATGCCATTGTCTTGAACCGCTTGTCTGATTAACGTTGCGCGTTATTTGTGGATGAGGATATTGTCGGGATGTCTTTTAAACATTTCTTTGTATTCGTTACGACTGAATCTAATGCTACGTCTGAGAGCAACTTTCATCCTTGTACGCTTCAATATCTATTTGTTTATTTTTTTCTCTCGCAGTGCATCTTACCGCAAGTAGCAATTACGATACGGACAGCTGTTACGAGTGTCGAGCGTGTATACTGCATGCTCATTAATATTACAATACTAAGAGAGCGCGTATCGAGAAACCGGAGGGCATGAAATACATTTCTGAGTTCTGCGTAAACTTGTCTTCGATAATATATGTGGAAATAATCTCTCTTGCTACAATAATTCTTGTTAATCACAATTTTTCTAAATCGCTTACAATTAGTATAGTTGGATGATTTTTATTTCGGAGATAGTAAGTCTATCTGTTTCTGTTATAGAAATACCTAAATTTCTCCCAAGAAGATGTTAAGTTATAAATCTATTAAGAATTAAATTTCAAATTCTCTGATAATGGATTTTTTACATAAACATATAGATCGCATTATACGTACTCTGTAAATTATTTTTTATAGTATGAGATATAATAATTAAATTAATAAAATTATAAAATAATTATATATATATATACATATATCACACCTTTTTGAATCAAGAGAGTTTTAAAAAGTGTTTTAATTTAGTTTTAATATCAAGTATTTTTATTGTTTTCGAGTTAAAAAGTGTGCAACTAAGCCAATCACGTTAAACGAAAGTTTTAGCAATTATTCGATCTATATCTTTTTTGGAACAGTGCAGTTATGATAACTCGTATCCTCTGGTTGGTATCGCATGCATCGCGTTGACATACACACGAAATTCGTAATATTTATCATAATTTCCGAATTTAAATGTGCGCGTCCACGAGTTTGTCGAATAATTATTCGAAATACTAAAATATCTCGAATTCTCTGAAGAAGTCGATTATTTCGCCGGAGCTGTCCACATTTTCATTGGGCAATGACAATGGCGTGATTTACGACGTGTAGATTCAAAGAGCTGTAGAAGAGCCGGCTTTCGCGACGGAACATTGACGCATAACACTGTTCTTCCATTTAGGACGTTTATGAGTAACGCATTTGTGCTCTTGCTTTCCGAATTAGCATATAGCTGCGAAAGATAATGTTATCCTTGCCAAAAAGTCGAAGCGAACTGACGTGAACAGAATTCGAGTAATTTTAAAGGACAGATATCTGCCTCCGATGATCGATCTCGAAGATCAATTTGAGAGTTGAGATCTTTGTCACTGATTTAGAGCAAAAATACACGCAGCTTTCAGTTGGACCGCTCATTTCCGCTTACTTGGTCAAAGAACGTGTCTCTTACGCTTGCACACTGATTGCTTTCGACGCAATTAACTGCCGTGAGGCACAGAATATAGTATACATGGGCATGGAATAAAGAAGCGCGTGCGAAGCTTTTACGTCCGAACCGTTATTCGAAACCAATGATCATTTCCATTTTGACAAGGCTTTCCCCGCGCACGGAAAACGATCGGATCTACCGATCGCTGCGCATCTATCTCGAATATATAGTTTCTTACCCATATTTTTGGCTAGCTCTGTCGTTATGGTTGCGGAGTCGCAGTTGACATAGTGTGTTGAACTTATTTGCAGTAGAATATTATTAATTTGACGGCTTACGACATCCCACATCCATATTATACGATATTGCCGATATAATTGCTGATTATCCAATTCTTCCCCCCACCCCCCGCCCCTTCTCCCCCTCTCGCCACTGCGGCCACTCTAAATCACTTTGGTTCGCTGGCGTGGATCATTTGCAGGACTCTTTTCTTCCGTAGCTTCAGTAGTGAGTGGATGTGTGTGTTTCGATCCCATAATTCACGCACGCGAACCAAAGTCGACGGTGAGCTGGCTTTTGGCAGCACATTAACGCTTGGGTGATGACATTATATTATCATCGCTGATACACGACCGCTCGTCGTCACCTCCGTCGTCGTCGCGAGATTCGATCATTTAATCACACTTGGTACGATCGACGTTTCGAGTAACACCGATGATCACCCAAGCAACGATACCCCCCTTCTCCCGGGCCATTATTTGCATGACCAGACTCTGTGTTCGTAGCGAGTTATCTCTTATGCAATTGCAAGAATTGTTTATTATAATTATATAATGGTTAATATTATGGTTAAACCACTTATTACTAGCGTTATCATTACGATTATTATTATACTGTTGCTATTAATGCTATTATGACTGTTATAATTCTTATTACTGTTATGTTTAAGATTTCTTTATAACTTTCGTTAACTTCCTTCTTATTATTATTATGATTATTACGAGTGCGCAGGATAATCTTTTGCCGAGATTGTCGAGAGTTACACGACAAAATAAGTTATTAGCGTTTACATTTTTCGTGATACATTTTCATATATTTTGCACGCTTCTATGGTGAGCCTATGGTATACTTTCGCGCGATTATACTTCGTTTCTCTTTAATAATTTTTTTGTTTAAATTTATTTTTTCATATATATCTGTCTGGTAGGTTGTTAATGCTTTGATCTAACGTTTTTGCTAACACGAAAACCGTACTCTGGAATTTGATGTTTAATCTATTTGCTGCATATTTGTCTCCTATATATATTTCGGATATACGAATAATTCTTCTAGATACGAGTGTACGTGTGTGTTTCCGTGTGTGTGTGTACATATAATATGCATACATCTTTTGCCGATGGGTTAATAAAAGGAACGGGTAGTAGCTGTGTAGCTGGGTGGAGTTTCCGCTTCACTTGGGTTCACTTTAATCGTATTCTTTCGATAGCCAATGTTCTATAATTCGCATTTATGTCTTTCTCTCTTCCATTTGCCATTTGTTAAATGTGGAATTATATTCGCGCTCGCGAAAAATATTGCTCGCTTACGATTCGAGAAACAACTTCAACACGGAACATTTTCTTGTCTCCGCTAGATATATCTATGCCTATATATGGTGCGTTTTAGCGGTATACGCAGTCGCGTAGTATGTGCATACATATTATATATATACATACACACATTTATATATGTAATTATCGCTCTTATCTCGCGCAAACCGGGTTTATATTATGTCGATGTCCAGCATCGTTTTCGATCGGAAACGAGTGACGAAGAGAGGAGGAAAAAGAGAGCGAGGCGCAGAGAATTTCGTACATTCCTGCCAGATCTTTCTGTTGTTTTCCCATATTTTGTTAACACTAAAATTTCAGTCTAGTCATTATGCCTGAATGGCCCGCCGAGAAGAGGGCTTCCAACAAACCTGATTCGCAAATTCTGTACAATGTTCATCAGCATAGGATACGTACATTGCGAAGTAATCACGCATGAAAGTGCAGTCGAGTGTATCGCGACCGAAAATTAATATTCGAACGTGACAATTACTATATGCTGAATATTTTAATTGAATCACAGACTTTTAATTTTCCCGAATTTTCGATGAAATTTGCGAATCAAATATCCTTGTTTCTAGGCGCGCTCCCTACATACATTGTACCCGGAATATCATGATTAGCGTAACGAAAGTGTCTCTCTCACACACACACATACAGACACACACAATCGGCACGCGTTATAAACATAATACGAATGCCCTTAATTTTAGCCCAAATCAAGCCAATTTTGCAAATCCCGGCAAACCGTTAATGTATCCATTCGGTAGAGTTAACACGATTAGATGCAAGACTCTGTTGCAGTCGATTAGAATTATTTTAATTTTACCACCACAATATATACATACCATAATAGGAAATGTCCTGTTTGAAACAAAAGTTCTACTGCAAATTTATCACTTAATTCGTATGTGCGAATACTCGGCGGTCGTCTTTTGCTTCGTCCTTCACTTTTAAATAATCGATCACGACGCGAGAAAAGTGTCGCTTGAGAAATTATCGTCTCGAATATCAATTCGACCGCGCTGATTATTCGTACATTGGTAGCAATTAATTAATATCCATATACGAACGGATCTTCTAGAGCATGTAATAAACCATGAATATGCTCTAACACTGAAGAATCTGAAGTGTATGGTTGTGCGAGAGATCTCGGTGATCGTAGGAATGCTTAGAAATGTACCAAGACACCCGATTTTTTTAATTAATATATAAATGGAAAAACGTGTATCGATATGCTAAGTTTAAAATAAGAAAAAGGAAGAAGAATAATGGATACTTTATAGTTCCTTGCAGATCAATTAATATATTTTATTGGTATTTTTGGTTTATCGACAATACCAATGAGTACGCAAAGTACACGAAAACAATATTTAGTGAAAATTATTGAACGGCGCGCTGATGTTTATTCTGACGTTTATTCCTCACTTATCTAATGATTATAAGATTGCCTTGCATGTATAAATTAATTTTGTGATTAACGAGTATGAGAATAAATGTATAATATTACTATAGCATATTATATTTCAAATCCATTTCGATACTGTGAGATGGATTAAATTATCGGGTATTGGTATTTCGAGCAATCCTAAATGGGAGAGAGAATGAGAGAGGATGAGTGAGAAAGAGAGAAAGAACATGCGTGAGTGACTCTTGCAGGAACACACGTGTGTGTATGTGTGTGTGAAGTATCATAAGTTCCTTTTTTTTTTTTTTTTGCAAATCGCTCACCGTTTGCCGATCTCATCCGCTATAAGAGTATCTGGCACATTTTCTTTCAGTTACTGGACACCCTCCCGGTGTGCCAAGATTTTAATCGACAAGTGTGCAACCGTCCCGCCTGCAAGTTTATTCATCTTAGTGACGGTGAGTTATATTCGTTATTGGGGAAGTACTGATCATGCATAATTCAATTCAAAATAAGTGCCATCAGTTTGCGTGAAGTGATGGAGACTATCGTGGGAGGAAAAAAATGTTCCATGTTTAAATCATAATTTTAAGATACAAACGCGTATCTTTCATTGTGATATTTTACAAGAATACATTGATGTTGTCGCGTTTAATTATGTATTTTTCTCGGATATATTTAATTAAAAATGATTCATCTTTGACATTGGATTATATGTTGAATTCACTTTGTGTGTTTTTATATCTTTTTACCTCTCTTTGCTTTTATACATTTCACTGACCGAGAGATTAATATTAAAAAGTTAAAATGTGAAATCATACGATAACGTTTGTTACTAAATGTGCAGTAAGAATACGAGTTAATATCTCGTATAGGGAACCCTTGACTCGTTCAATTGACATTCATCGAGCGAATTGGCGATTTTCAAATTTCTCTTCGGTCACACAGATTGATATCAGTAACGAGATTTCCCGGTGAAATCGACAGTTTCGGTAAAGTAAGCGTCGAGCGACGGCAGAAATTCGGCTATTGAAATTCCTGCGCGACAGAACTATCTCCCGCAAGCAGCGAGTCTAGCGGATTATGGCCTTGTCCTTCGTTCGCCGATCCACACGATTCCACACGAATTTGCCAATCTTGCGTGCGGGACGCGTTGCAATTACGAACAATAAATCATTCGCGGTTTCATCGCTTGTGAAAAGAGCTCGATTGTCGTTCCACGCTTTTATTTTATAATACTTCGGCTCTGCGACGCGACGTCGCGTCGTCAACGTTGGCGGTGTCGATCGCCTTCATTATCCTCCGCATTATTATATGCCGTCGTTATAGCTATGGTTCGCTTTCACGTTTAGCACGCGAATGATTTTTGCGGATGTAATGAGAATCTCCCTTTTATCAAGCTGCTGTGTCAATTAGATCCTATTCGTGATAATGAGCCAACGTTACTCAAGATGTGAACGAGAAAGCGCTCCTCTCAGTTCCTCCAAACAATTAGCGATACTTTTTGCACAATCAATTGCGGACAATATGTACACTTGAATAACGAGCGTTATTTCTATCGTTGGAAATTTACATGAATTCCTTTGCAATCAAGGTCCGCGGCGTTTTTTAAAGCTTTTTTCTGGACATTAAATAGTTTGTACCGTCATTTATCTAAATTAAATAGTTTGTACATTTAAATATGTTTATGTAACGTTTCTTAAATAATAATGCTTATAATTCTTATAATTCTTATAATTCTTATAATTCTTATAATTTGGACAATAGAGCTTATTCTCAGACAACACGCATTGTCATTGTGCAACGGGACATTGTGTTCACTCTGGGTTGGTTCTACGGGTTTAATTGGTGGATACATTTTGATTTTCACATTTGCAACTCAAGAACTATGGATACCTCGAATCTTGGAACATTATTTTTGAACACTATAGTCTCTGAGAACGGAAGGAAGCGGACTGTTTTCGTATTAATTATAATAATTATATATGCGAAATCGACTGATCTGAATTCTCTGTGTAAATTTTCAGAAAACGTGGAGGTGATTGAAAACCGCGTAACAGTGTGCAGGGACGCAGTGAAGGGCGCGTGCATGCGACCTCAGTGTAAATATTACCACATACCGGTCGCGTTGCCGCCGGCGCCTCTGATGGCGATCGCATCGTCTGCCTCGCCTTAGGGTTGCTCTCGCCAGCGGCTAACGCGCTGGGACCGCGCGGGGAAACGAGGAAGAAGACTCGATAAGCTTGCGCGAACACGCATCTCCGTACACGCCGGGATTGTGCATCGAAGCGGCATCGGTAGCGACGGCGACGAACAAAGCGAGCGAAAAGAAATGGAGGCGCTGAACGAGGAACGTCGTCGTTCTTGTCGTCGATTCGATTTACCTTCAACAACACGTCGATATTCCTCCGCGACACTCCTCTCCGATGTACATGCTTATAATGCACACGCACGAATGTGCGAACGCACGTTCAGGTGACAGGGGGGAAAATAGCGCGCGCGCGCGCGCGCGGCAGGAAGAATGAGGGTAGGGAAACGGTGCCGAAGAGGTTTTCTGTATTCGGCATTCGAAGTTGGAACGGGGAAGGAAGAAAACGTGTAAGGCCGAAAATTCTCCTTGCATTTACATGTTACGATGTAAGCGAGGTTGCTGAAAGAGAAGACTGAAACCGAGGAAAGATGCGACGGGTGATCACCCAGACAACACGCATGTCCCAAATCGAGACATTTGACGTCTTAAAGATATCATTAAGGTGATGCTGGAGCCGTCTGTTTTACCGGCATTTTTTGTCGGAACGTAGCGTCGTATTAATTTGACAGAATTAAAAATCCTTCTCCAGAATTGCAGTACATACATTAATGATTCAGGGGAACTCCGATTTTATATGGAAAACGAGAAAAAATTACGAAAGTACAGATTTCCTTATCCTACTTTTATCCCAATATGGCGTCTCGAGTTGCGGCGAGCTGTCAGCTCGTCACAAGATGTATTTCATATAAGAGATATACCATTAGTACGAACGCGAAAACAAGTTCCCCTGAATTGCACAACAAGAAAAACATCGATAAACCCCCCAAATCAAGATTTGGAAGCGTAATATAAAAGTATGATATCGATGTGTATCGTGCGTATGTATGCGTGCAATGTAGCGTGCTATCCTTGTCTATATTTTTGTCTATACAAGGACAGATATAGTCGATAACATAGAAAATGGTAATTTTGTCGGTTATACAGACGGCTCCAGCATCCCCTTAAGACGTCTTTAAGACGTCTTGTGATATAACGTCTTTAAGACGTTGGCCATATGTTCCGATTTGGGACATTGGTCGCGTTCAGCAAACCAAGCCGCTCAGTAGCAGTCGAACGTGATTGACTCTTACTTTTGGAACCAACCAATCAACGCAGAGTATTGATAAGACGAACTCAACAGTTGTGCAACAGTTGTGTCTGCTGAACGCGCCCATTGTGTTCACTGAGCGGATCGGTGATCCGGATCGTGAAGGTTGAAAGACCGAGCAATTTGGTAAATCGTTGCGTCGTCCTGGAGGATTCGTCGAAAGTATTCGTTACAATCACACGCGAACTAGTGAGCAAAGTCTTCCTTAATGTCGTCTCTTTTTTTTCCTTTCGATTTATATTCGGCTTCCCATGCGTCGTGTAGAGGCAAAACTCGAGACGGTTTCAGAATAACCCGTAAAACCGGTGCTGCTATGTTTCAACTTTCACGATATCCTTTTTTTCGTTAACTCGCTTGCGAGGCCGGGTCTTTCGGTTCGAGTGTAAAGCATCGATGGGAAAACAATGACAACGCTTTGTCCCAGTGGGTAAACATCAAACTTGAATAGATCGGGACCCATTCTTCTCGCGATCGAGCGGGTTAGCGAACAATGACCCCCGCGGCTCAGCATCAAGTTTCTACGACTTCTGCGTTGGCGTGGCGAAGTCGCGCTCCTTTCTCGGTCTTCATCAGTAATCGATAAATGGCAGTTTCCTCGAGGGTAGCAAAATATAGCTGAAGAAATAATTTTTATTCTAGAATCCTGCTTTTATCATATTGATATTTCGAATACAATTATTTTTATCTTACGATCGAAAAGCGAAAGAAATAATGCGTCATATATAAAGTGCGGTATAAGGCACAATTTTTTATATTTCTTTTTCGTCACAGACTGAAATAATTGCTTCATTTTTTTAAAGATAATGAGCGGAATATTTATGATAGACTTTATATTTCCCGTGCTCGAGAACGTCGCGTTCTCCTGTGCCTACTATTTTCTTCCTTTTCCTGATTTGCCGCATGTACGCAGTGTCTTCTTTCGCCGTGACGTGTGATGCACGTTCACGCAAGGCAAGACATACTCGTAAGAAAATACGGAGAGAGTTCATCTCGAAATATTGTTCTATAAAGGCATATTAATATTATACATATAATTATATAATTATATATTTACGCCAGATTCCGGCGTAAGAGAGAAATCGTAACCTTATCACATAAGTAGACTAGCTAGAGGCCGCGAATCCACGCGATGAAACAAATGACCGAAGAACACTGATCTTGAGGAGAGGAGAGAAACGTATATAATACAAAATATGACGACGATAAATATCACCAAGATGATGAGAGAATTTACACGAGATATGATATATAACGCGGCGAAAACGCATAACGAAGTTTTTTATACTCGTATATAACAAATCTCAATTATATTTTGTTTTTATGATAATAATGTAAACGCCTGTGTGTATATACGTACGAGAGAGGAGAGACATGTATATGTATGCATATGCGAGAGGGTGTAACGATTTCGCTCGAAGGGGCGTATAATAGTTATCGGCGGATTGATTGGCGGCAATTAGACGAGCGGGAGCGAAGTAATGGTCGGAAATGGAACGTCGGTACTTCAGAAACTGCGAAGCGATCAATTCTCTCGCGCGAGAGGAACTGGAAGCCTTAGGATGAGGTTTACGCTGGCTATTTGACTTTCGACCGTCTTACTTGATTCGCGAGAACCGAGTAAACGCCGAAAATCGCACATTCTATAGGCTGGTAAACACTAATTAATTATTACACTACGACAAATGTATATGACAAATTTATATGCATACGATAAGAAATTATATTTAATTAAAGATAGACTTCGAGGAGGAATTGGGAGTATAAAACAAGAGCGATCGCGAGAGAAGATATCGCGAGGTATTCTTGGTGCGAACGAAAGCTGCCGAGAGAGACGAGAGGATTTCGTTTTATATCTGCTCTTCGAAACAAATGAAAAAAAAAGAAACAATCGATCCGCTGGATCGCGTGTATAGGTTTACAGTGTTTACACGATTGATAGGGAATAAGTTTATACGTTGTTTCAGTCTTCGTAAATACGCGACCCTTCGTAAATACTTTAATTGTTATGTTAATATCCTTTAATCTAATAATTATTCATTTGCCGTGAAGGACCCCCCTCCATCGATCGAGTCTTTCGTCATTAAATGCATTCTTCATGATAACTCTTTCGTGCACGCTTAATTGCATCTTCGAAGCTATTCTCTACGATTACGCGTGTACTTTGCATATATACATAATACATATATATATTTCGCGTCTGCGAATCTCATTTCTTTTCACAGTTAAAAATTTAAACGATACATTCTCGCGTCCAGATAAATGAAAATATTCCGAACAATATTTTTTTACAAGGTATACATGTATATGTCGAATGTATGTGTCGAAAATATTATAATGTTAAGGCACGCTTACGGACCTAATTTCCGACCGAAAATGTCTCGTGGAATGGTTGCTCACTTGGTAGAATTTGCTTCCGAGAGACACTCTCAGAGCCTAATTTCCAAGTCTGTGATCAGCCTAAGACTTCAAAAAAATTTCACTACATATGCTAATATTTACAAATACCTACGTGGCAATGCTTGAAAGACATTTTACCGTCCAGGAGAGGCTTACACCAACTTTCCCGACCAACGACACGATATGATCTATCGAATATTCATACCGAAATATATTTACGAAATAAAAAATGCACTTTTGAACTAGTCATGATGATGGGACAGGATCCTTCACGAACTTCCCTTTTTGTACTATTAAATATATCATATTCTTTTTTTAAATTTAGTTAATGTATTAATCGTTTAATCGTTTTATCGAAATACTTTGACGATAGTATAATTATTTAAACGAAATTTAGGAATATAACAAAGTACTCTAACGACAAAATAAGTATAAGCCTACGGATATAAAGTAATAAATAAAAAATATTAAACGAGTGATTAAAGAGTTAAACAAGTAAATGTTCCTGTACAGCATTTAAGAATCAAAGGACACTCTTATCAAAGCAAAAAAGAAAAAACAGATTATACACCTTTGGTATTAGAAGGGAAAGATCCGAGGCTGCCAGTAGGCGCGAAATATAGCTGGAAGTTCAACTTTGTAAATTACTGGTGTACATAAAATAGTATTATTGCGTGAGAAGTAACTCTCGAGATTGTAGCGTAGACAGAATAAAAAAATACTGAGGATTCTAGGAACGTCATCGGTTTTCAAATCGTTCGTTAAACAAATCTATGGACGAGCGGAAAGGGCGTTTTATACGCGTGTTACAGTAATGCGTTTTATAACTTACATGTACTCCTTTGCGACGAATCGTTTTATAAATCTTAGCGTTGACCTTTTCTTTCTTTTATTAATATACTTTTTTCTCTCGACACTGTGATTCTAGTCATGTGTTCGAAATCATTTAATAATACTTTTCACTTGTAATAATACTGTTTCTTTTTAATATTCATGACAATTCGTGCATTCAGAATTTTTATTTACCTTCTCATCTTTAAAGTACCGTTGAGTATGCGATAGATACTACTGTAAACGTAACTCAAGGGGGATATACATGTAAATTCATCGAAACGAATGGGGAAAAATATAGGAACGAGTTCCTCCGTGCCCATACTTAGTATGTATATAGATTTAATTAGATACGCATAGGAAGAGAAAGAAAGAAAGAAAGAAAGAGAGCGAGAGATATATACATACGTTATATTATATAAAATTAAGTACAATAATCTATGAATGTCCATTTAAGTGATTCAATGACACCACGAAGAGGAGAGCGAAATATTTTCAATTGTGATTCTATTTAGAGTATACTCGATATTTTCTCTTAGAGACCCGAGGCCCGCACTCCTCGTCTTCGGGATATTTCTTCTTCTTTGGAATCGGTAAATCGCAACTAGATCAGTTTACTACGTCTTCGTACGGAGAGAGAGACACCAAGAGCAGGAACGATATTTCAGATTCGTCCCACTCGCTGCCAGCCGCTCAGCCTGTTTAGACGAGCAAAGTCCTTCGAGAAGTTATCGATAACTCCTCCTTTCGTGTCGTCTCGCGATGGTACGGTTCGTTAAAGCTCAGGTATGCCCTGATCCCGACGCGCTCGAGAAAACGAGAGAAACGACCGGGATGCCCTCGGCTTATTTTCGAACGGATTTTCCTCTCTAATCGCTAAACGATGAATTAGTTTTAGGTAAAACGAAAACGGTCACATACAGACAACGCATCTAAGAGCGCGAAATTAACGTCGGACAGTACTACCCGTCTTTCCCTTTAATACCAAAATCTCTAGTAAATACACGATATATGAACGAATATTATAATTAATAATATAATTATACGAACAAAATGAGGAAAAAAGATGGACAGAAAAAAAAAACGAAAGAAGGATCGAAGTGCTACTCCGACTTACGGACGCAAATACCACACGAGAGTCATTCTAAAAAGTGATAACTAAAACAATGAAAAGATAAAAAGACAATGAAAAACACGGTGAAAACGTTGTGACAAATCCACTGGAGTTTGAGCTTCCCAACTTGAGTCAAGGGTTTTAGCTGCTGCAGCAAGCAATCACAAAGCAAAACAATTATTTGTAATTAAGTAAAAAGTTTACCCGCGCGAGTTTGCTGCCGCCGCGTCCGACCGTCGCGCGTCGTTCGGCGTCGGCGAATCTCTTGCGACTCTTTTGCGTCACTCCGAGAGGAAACCGACGGGAATCGCATGCATCATTTCGGCATAGCGGCATGGAATTCGGCGGGTGATTTATATACGCTGCCGCTTGTATATCTATATATATATATAACAACAGAATGCTGCTTCGCATGGCCAACGATTGCCTGCTGGATCGCATGAGAAATCGCGATTACTCGGAGATAGAGGCTTGTCACATTGTCCGGACGTTAATTCTTAATTGGAGTTCTGTGCCGTTAGAAGATTAAGTGCGCAATACGCCGTTTCCGCAGGGAGCTAGTTGAGAATTAACGAAAATTGTTGCGGCGTTATTACGAAATCGGAGCAATTTTTCAAGCACGTTCGTGATGACGCGATGGCGCGTCTTTTTTTGCAATTTCTTCAGAGTCGCGTGAACAAAAATGACGAATGCTCGATTCTATTCTCATGCGCTCTATCGTTCGTTGGCCGGATATGCTCGTGTGTACCTACCTAGCTTCTTGCGCGCTACGCATTTTTAACTCTGCTAGGAACAATAAATGAAAATGAGAAGGAGAGGAGGACGAGAAAGAGAGAGGGCCTAGAGATTGGAGGAAGAGATAGAGAGAGAGAGAGAGAGAGAGAGAGAGAGAGAGAGAGAGAGAGAGAGAGAGAGAGAGAGAGAGAGAGAGAGAGAGAGAGAGAGAGAGAGAGAGAGAGAGAGAGAGAGAGAGAGAGAGAGAGAGAGGAGATAGAGAGAGAGAGAGAGAGAGAGAGAGAGAGAGAGAGAGAGAGAGAGAGAGAGAGAGGAGAGAGGAGAGAGAGAAGAGAGATGAGAGAGAGAGAGAGAGAGAGAGAGAGAGAGAGAGAGAGAGAGAGAGAGAGAGAGAGAGAGAGAGAGAGAGAGAGAGAGAGAGAGAGAGAGAGAGAGAGAGAGAGAGAGAGAGGAGGAGAGAGAGAGAGAGAGAGGAAATGGAACGGATGAAGCGCGAAACGTGTTTTTACTCTGCAGAGAAACCAGTCAGCGCCCCGACTTATGGTCGCGATAGTCCGATAGTCGCGATTATTTCGAATGAAATGGGGAAACAAACGCGAGCGTTTAAGCGATTAATCCGCTTAATCAGATTGTCCGTCGACGATTGTGCCGGCTGCATGTTCGAAATTACCTGCACGAAATCCCGACAAGACTTATGGAGGTATTATTCGTAAATTCGATCGATTATCGTGCATATAGAGAAAATATTGAAGCGGAACAAAATAATATTTTCTTTAAACATTTGTTCCGATATAACAGATATAATGTTTAGAAGAAAGATCAAATCAGGAAAAACAAATTGTTTTTATACATAAGCTTATTTTTTTCTCTCTTGTCTGGTAAATGATAGAGATATTTGGAAAAAAATGTCATGGCAAAAAAATATAAAAATATTTTATTTGATGTATTAAATAAGTGAATTAAAGGAAAATCGAGAAATGTAAAAGAGAAAAGTAAGACATGATTAATCGCTATTAGATAGCGAAAATTTTCATACTTCACAAAATAAAATTTTATTGAAAGTTCGCTCGCTTTTGAAAAATTTATTAATGAAAAGTAATACTTAGTGTCAATAAATACACCAATAAATATGAACGAGTAATGAAGCAATGTCGATATTATTAGGTAGATAAATGAAAAGTGTAAAATTGAGAGTCGTCAAATTTATTAAATAACTTTTATGCCATATATGTACAATTTTTTAAAGTTAATTCAAGACAAGATAATAATAAAATGTAAAATATTATATATTGCTTTTATTATATTTATGGAAATTATAAAATAGAATTAAAATAGATAATTAACATAATATTATTTGTGTATTGAATTTTAATTGTGAGTTAATATTTTAAATTTATATTTAAATTTATGATGAAAACTCCATGAAAAAACCTGTTTTTTATCTATACATTTTTCCATTTACTTTTTAGCAAAGTTACATATTAAAATTATATTTATTATCAGCTATATGTGCATACATTTTCAATTTTTATTCTGCAGTAAATCATAAATCGATCGTGACATAATGATATTTATAAATAGAAGCGAGCAATCTCCTTACTTGCATAATTCGATCATTTGGTAATAGTATGAATACGGAAATATAAAGAGTGTCATGAGACAGCATTATGACTGCTGCTGGGTTTTTCTGCAGAAACGTTTTGACTTCGCGTGTAGATTGCTTTCTTTGTTGATACGTGACGATTCGCACATAACGAGAGGTCATGTAAACTAGAGTCCCTCTAATAAGAGTCGCGACACGTAGCAGCAACTTTTGATTGGTTCGCATTTTCGGCAAAAGTACGTGAAACAGAAAGAGAAAGAGATATAAGAGAGAAAGAGAAAGCGATATACAAGTAACATACATTCATATCGCTTTCTCTTTCTCTCTTATTTTGCCGAAACTCAAGATGTCGCGACTCTTATTAGAGGGACTCTAATGTAAACTAAGAAAAAATTAGGGAAAGAGACGTATTGAGAAAGAGAGAAAGGAAGAGAGAGAGAGAGAGAGTAATACAATAGTCGAAGGAACGGGAACGAGATGAATTTGATAGAATAGACGAGATGCAAACGGATGTTATTTCACATACATATATCTACGTATATATGTAGATATATACGTGTTTACGTGCATGTGAATGCATTCCGAAATTGAATAATCGCTCCTTCGACGCTGTACGCGATTCTTCAAAAGAGTTCCTTTTATTCAGAGTACTACTATTGCATACATGTATACTTTTTTCCTCGAGCACGTGGGCGATTTTCCTCCAGATGGCACGCATGTAAGATCGCAAACAGGAAAAAAAAGGGAGAAGGGAAAGGAAAAACATATTTTGGTATGAAGAACTGCTGCGGGTGTCATCCGCAGTCGCACGTGCCATGTGTGTCACGCAGAGCGATTTTTGAGGATTGCCAACGCGGACAACGAGGAATGCCCCGCTAAGCTTATATTTGCAAACTGTAATGGGAGAGTAATTGTCTAGGTAAAAAGAAAAAGAAAAAAAAGAACATTTACGCGACTTTCTAGATAAAGAGCCTTGACATTGGTAGTTCGA
>NW_027249780.1:0-77486 GCF_030848795.1 Temnothorax nylanderi
TATGGTCAGAGACGAGCTAGAAAGAGAGAAAATGAGAGCTAGAGCAGAGCCGGGATTTAGTTGCACATTTCGGGCCGATTCCCGAGGCGACGCCTCCTATACCCCCACTACCGCTCGAGGCTCAGCGGCCGAGCTGCCGATCGCTCACGTGACGCGTCATCTCAGGAGCGTCGCGCGTGCTATAAGCATGATGGAACTGTAATCTCCCCCGAATAATATTAAAAAGTTAGTTATATAGAATATATAATTATAATTAGGACAATAGTTTCCGCGCCACCCATAGGGTACTATTGCTGACGCCTTTTTTTTCAAGTGGTTTTCCCAGTAGGCCTATTCCACTAAAAAGAAAAATAATGTGAAATTTATTAATGAACGAAAGAGCTAGCTCGCATTAATAAAGTTAATGATTTATCGTTTAAGTTTAAGGAAGAACGTTTATCGGTTTTTATGATTTCCGCGCCACCCATGGGGTACTATTGCTGACGCGTTTTTTTTAAAGTGGTATCCCCAGTAGGCCTATTCCACTAAAAAGAAAAATAATGTGAAATTTATTAATGAACGAAAGAGCTAGCTCGCATTAATAAAGTTAATGATTTATCGTTTAAGTTTAAGGAAGAACGTTTATCGGTTTTTATGATTTCCATTTTCGAAAACGAGCATTCATATAAGAATGTGGATCCAAACATGGAAAAAAATTTGAAGACCAAAATTTTTAAGATTAGGGTAACTTGAATTATTTAAAATCTTAAAAAAGTCCGCCTCTTTTTCTGGACAAGTCTTGAGGGAAAGATCATTTTGCAAATCGCAAAGTTCCTCTTGAAAGTCTAAATTTTGTTCTTTGATTCCCGCATTGAGAGAATATTCGAACAGAATCAAGTCCCTTCTAAGACTTTCGAAGTCAGTAAAATGCGTGTCGAACTGACTTATCAATGAGTCAATTAAGTGAATGTTTTTTAAAATTACAGCTTGTGCCGTATTCTTCGAAGAGAATTTGGCAAGAGAGATAGAAATGGAGAATACCTTTTTCTAAATGATTTTTAAATAAAATTAATTTTCCACGAAATGAATCAATATGACTAATTAATTGACATATTGTTTGGTTGGGCTTTTGCAGCTTTAAAAATATTTAAATGATTGGTTACATCTGTGATAAGAGCGAGTTCACAAAGAAACCGTATTTACGAAGAGAGATTTAAATTTCCTACGTTAACTATACCGCGTATCTATGCCGCGCATTCGATATGCAATTGTTTTGATTCATTCTTGTTTTCCAACCGTTATTGTCGCTGGCGGATCACTTCGTGAAACGTGGATATAAAGTGCGTGGATATAAACTCTTATTATTCTTCGTTATTCTTATATTTCTTCGAAAAGTTATAAGGTTTGTTTTTTGTATAGTTTTTCCTGAAGTGTGCGTGCTAATGATTGTGTAATTTTTTTGTCAAACCAGTACGATGGCCAGTGAGCAAAGGTATGAACAACATTTTGATAAGAAATGGGAGGATAGTTTTTTTGCACTTATTGGCAATCACACGGTGTGTATTTTATGCAAATATAAACCTGCTGTTGTGAAAAAATTTGTCATTGAGAGACATTATGAAAAAAAACATGCAAGTGAATATTCAAAATATGAAGGTCAAGAAAAATGTAATTTAATAGAGGGTTTAAAATTGATTTATCAGGAAAGTTCCAGTTCTAATGATAATTCTAATAATGCTAATTCTTCGGTAAAAGCTGTTACTGCATCATATGCTATTTCGCTTCTTATTGCCCAACATTCTAAACCGTTTATGGAAGGTAATTTTATAAAGGAATGTCTCATCGAGGCAGTAAAATCATTCGGCAATTCATTGACGCTTGCTGAAGCTGCTAGCATTCCTTTAAGTAAAAAGACAGTGGCAGCAAGAATTACTGATATTGCTTGTTCGATAGAAGAAAAACTAAAATTTTTGTTAGCCAGTTGTGCTTATTTTTCATTATGTTTAGATGAAAGCACCGATATTGGACATGTGAGTCAATTGAGTATTTTTGCTCGAATTGTACAAAACGATTTTTCACATGTCGAGGAGCTCTTAGATTTTGTTCCATTACATGACACAACAACAGGTCTAGATATTTTTAAAGCCGTGGAAAAAACTCTTCAAAAATTGAATACCGATTTTTCGAAATGTTCAGCCATATGGCGCAAAAGCGATGGTAGGTCACAAAATTGGTTTCTTCGGTCAAATAAAGCAGCGCAATTTAAAATTCCCCCTTATTCACTGTATTATTCATCAAGAAGCATTATGTGGGAAAGCTATAAAATTGTCTGCAGCCATGAAAACTGTTACAAAAATCATCAATTCAATAAAAGGCGGCCACAAGTTTCTTTCTCATCGAAAATTTCAACACTTTCTCGAAGAACATAATGCACTTTATACAGATGTACCCCTACATTGTGAAGTCCGATGGCTCAGTGCTGCAAAATGTTTAGAAAAGTTTTTTGCGATAAGAAAAGAGATCTTCCTTTTCTTGCAAGAAATGTCTAGTGGCAAAGATAATGACATTAAATCTCTCTCCGAAGATACGGAGTTTCTTTGTGAACTCGCTCTTATCACCGATGTAACCAATCATTTAAATACTTTAAATTTAAAGCTGCAAAAGCCCGGCCAAACAATATGTCAATTAGTTAGTCATATTGACTCATTTCGTAGAAAATTAATTTTATTTAAAAATCATTTAGAAAAAGATGCTCTTCATTTCTATCCCTCTTGCCAGATTCTCTTCGAAGAATACGGCACAAGCTGTAATTTTAAAAAACATATTCAGTTAATTGACTCATTAATAACTCAGTTCGACAAGCGTTTTACTGACTTCGAAAGTCTTAGAAAGGACTTAGTTTTGTTCGAAAATCCTCTCACTGCGGAAATCGAAAAACAAAATGTAGAATTTCAAGAGGAACTTTGCGATTTGCAAAATGATCTTTCCCTTAAAACTCGTCCAGAAAAAGGAGCGGACTTTTTTAAGATTTTAAACAATTCAAATTACCCTAATCTTAAAAATTTTGGTCTTCGAATTTTTTCCATGTTCGAATCCACATACTTATGTGAATGCTCGTTTTCGAAAATGAAAATGATAAAAACCGATAAACGTTCTTCCTTAAGCGATAAATCATTAACTTCATTAATGCGAGCTAGTTCTTCTAACATTCCTATAGATATCCCATCTATTGTAAAATCATGTAAACGGCCTAGAAAATCGACCAATTAGTAAATGAGAGTAAAATAAAGAGGAACAGAAATGCATTCTGCGATTGGCGCAGTAATTGCAAATAAAATGCATTCTGCGCAGTGCGCAGTGATGAGAGTAAAATAAAGAGGAACAGAAATGCATTCTGCGATTGGCGCAGTAATTGCAAATAAAATGCATTCTGCGCAGTGCGCAGTGATGAAAGTAAAATAAAGAGGAACAGAAATGCATTCTGCGATTGGCGCAGTAATTGCAAATAAAATGCATTCTGCGCAGTGCGCAGTGATGAGAGTAAAATAAAGAGGAACAGAAATGCATTCTGCGATTGGCGCAGTAGTTGCAAATAAAATGCATTCTGCGCAGTGCGCAGTGATGAGAGTAAAATAAAGAGGAACAGAAATGCATTCTGCGATAGGTGCAGTAATTGCAAATCAAATGCATTCTGCGCAGTGCGTAGTGATTACTTTATCATTCAAAGGAAAAAAAGAAAAATACATATTATCTTTTCAGTGGAGTAGGCCTACTGGGGATACCACTTTAAAAAAAAACGCGTCAGCAATAGTACCCCATGGGTGGCGCGGAAATCATAAAAACCGATAAACGTTCTTCCTTAAACTTAAACGATAAATCATTAACTTTATTAATGCGAGCTAGCTCTTTCGTTCATTAATAAATTTCACATTATTTTTCTTTTTAGTGGAATAGGCCTACTGGGAAAACCACTTGAAAAAAAAGGCGTCAGCAATAGTACCCTATGGGTGGCGCGGAAACTATTGTCCTAATTATAATTATATATTCTATATAACTAACTTTTTAATATTATTCGGGGGAGATTACAGTTCCATCATGCTTATAGCACGCGCGACGCTCCTGAGATGACGCGTCACGTGAGCGATCGGCGGCTCGGCCGCTGAGCCTCGAGCGGTAGTGGGGGTATAGGAGGCGTCGCCTCGGGAATCGGCCCGAAATGTGCAACTAAATCCCGGCTCTGAGCTAGAGCAAGCAAAAGAGCATGGAGGTTTGAAAGAAAACTGGGAGAAGGTAGAGGAGGAGAAATAGCGAGAAAGTGTATGGAAGAAATGAAAGAGAGATGGAAGAGAGGAAGGATAATAGGAAAATGGGAGCATGAGAGAAAAGACTACTTGGAAGGGATCGGAGTAGAAACGGAAGAAGAAGAAGAGCTTGAGGAGGAGGAATTGGAAAAGAAGGAGAAAGAGAAGGATAGACAAGAAAGGATGGAAAAGATCACGAAATCGAAGTACAACAGGTGGTATAAGAATATAAGGAAGGAAGGGATCCCGGACTATTTAAAGAAAGGATGGGAGGAAGCGAGATGGAGCAGGGTGGCAAGATTCAGACTTGGTAATGAGGGACTATACTGGGGTGAAGAGGAGGATAGAAGGTGCAGGATGTGTGGGAGGGAGGAGGAAACATGGGAACACATATGGGAGGAGTGTGCCAGATGGGAGGAGTGGGACGGAGAGGGATGGCAAGACGTGGTGGGTAGACTGCTGGGAGAGAAGGGGGAGGGAGAGAAATGGATGAAAGCAGTAGAGGAAATGAGACAAGAGGAGAGAGGGAGAAGAACGGAAAGTGCAGGGGGAAGAGCCAATAACCTCCCGAAAGAGGACTAAGCAGGACGAGACATCGAAAAGGAATGAAGGGAACCTACGTCGAGGTAGATAAGCAGGGGAACATAAAGGGTAGATAAGCAGGTAGGGGAACAACAAGAGAGGAGGAAGTGAAAAGGAAGATGAGGGAGGTATAAAAGAATGTATTCTATTAGATTGAATGAACGGAGCAGAATGAGCCGATACAATACTCCTTTAACCCGGGAGAAAGAGAAAGTGGTACTAGAGGTGAGAATAGCGGAAATGGCAAGGCGGGTACACAATGCACGCCGCCACAACGGGTAAAATGGATCGGCGGCAAGGTCGAGAGTGCGATGGAAGAGAGTAACAGATCGAGGAAAACAGGCGAGAAGTGCACGTGGCGAGAATAAAGGTGATAAGAAAGCGACAGTAAAAGAAGCAAGGCAGGAACAGCAGAAAGAGTTGACGACGGAGGAGTAAAGGTAAAGAGCGGCAGAAAGAGTTATCTAAGGAATTGAATGAGAGAGACGGGCAGAGGACAGGAGGAGGAGAAAGGTACATATAAGCAGAGGTATTAATCAGACATTTTCTACTATCCACAGATACCGCAGGAAGGAAGTAGAGGAATGATGAGCAGAAAAGTGGCGTTAACAGTCGACAGGGAGGTGATAGAGGCGATAATAGACGAACGACTGAAAGATCTCAAGAGAGAAATAAAGGAGCTGAAGAAGGAGAGGGACGCGATGGATAGAAGGATGAACAGAATGGAACAAGACCAAGGCAAAAGGAAGAGGGACGAGAGCGAAGAGAGAGGGGATAACACATACAAGAGAAAATGGTGTTTCAAAGACAATGAGGAGAGCGAGGAAGAAAAAAGAAAGAAAAACATTATAATTAGAGTCGAGAAAGTGATATGGGGGGAAGGCGGCACAAACCTGAGCAAAGTGCAGAAGCTGATATCGAAAAGATTGAAGGTGGAGGTGGAATTGAAGGAGGTGAGCGTGCTAGGGCAGAGAGGGGAATGGCTCACGATGCTGCTAAAGTTGGGAAACGAGGATGACAAATGGAAAGTGTTAGATGCAAGAAGAAGAGAAGGAAGCAGAATGAGAGTAAAAATGGACGAAGACAAGTCACTGGAGGATAGGATCAAAGAAAGAAAAGAGAGAGAAAAGAGAAAGGAATGGAAGGAGAAGCAAAACAGAAAGTCAAGCAGGTCAGCAGAGGATGAAATTTCAAAAAAGATGGAAGAAAATCTTTTAATGATTTCCGACGAGGAAGAGGAGGGATCGGAGGGAAGGAGCTGGAAGTGGTAGGGAGGGGGATAACAAAATGCAAAAATTGTAAAGGGTTGGGTACGTCCCTATAAAACGCCAAACTAATGTATTGTATGTATTATATGTAATGGGTGACGGGAATTATTGTAAAGGGTTGGGTACGTCCCTACAAAACGCCCTTTTGGACCCCATGTGGGTAATAAAGTACACGTTATCAATCAATAATACTATATCTAATTATATGTAGAGTGCACTACTCACATATCATTATATCTGGCTTCACATAAAATTATATACAAGTAGATATGGTGCTATATCTGGTTGTATATGGGACCACTGATTGCACATGTGGCCATGTATAATTAGATATGACCCCATATAAAAACATATATAATTATATATAATTATATATATACCAGATATAATTATATATGATTATATCTAATCATTTTTTCCCGGGCTTGCATTAAAATATGAGAATATTTTAATGCAAAGTGGATTAGACCTACTGGGGGTACCATTGCACTTAAAAAAATGCGCCATGCTATCTGCCGCAAGGTGGTGTGTGGAAATGATAGCGCTCTATCATTTTCTTGCCACAGAAAGAAAAAATAATTATTTTTTTTCTCTTCCTTTTTTTAAGCATAACATAAAATAAATTCGGAATTAATATTTTGTCTAGACATAATTTTAATTCTGCATTTTCAATTATAGCTTATTAATAATTCGATGAATTATAAGTATGTCTAGACATAATAATAATTTTTTTTCTTTGAGTATCAATTTAATTTGGTAGAATTTTTATGATGGTATTAAATAGCAAAACGGCGTGCCGTATACGCACACGCAAAAAATTATCATTCTAGTGCTAAGAAAACCAATTACTCAGTTTTCTCTTCTTTTAAGTAACGATGATCTTTACAAAGAATGTTTTCTTGATAATATTACTTAAACTAAATAATATTCTAAATTCTAATTATTCAGTTCTTCAGTTAAGCATATAAAATTAAAACAAAAATTTGATTTGCTAATTATTTTGATAGGAGAAGTCAAGGCTATGAGGGTCAGACGCAGATCACAGTGCGTAATATCAGAAATAACTGATTTATTCGTCGTTTTGATACATTACATCGATCCGTACGTTTTGGCTCAGCTTTGAGCCATCTTCAGCGGTAGTTACAGAAGTTAAGTTACACGTTCTCCGTACCGTATGGTGAGTAGTTTACTGATTCAAAGTATCAGAAACATTGACCAATTGATCCATATCTTTAAATTTATTCAATTAATATTGAGATATTAAAAAGATCCCTTAGAAAACTCACCATTCGGTCTGAAAAACGTGGAATACAGAGCCATTTACATAATGAATACTCTCTGCGAGAAGACTTGACGATCTTGTCGACACGACACACAATGATATGAAAGGTCTTGCAAGAAGAGACATGTCGTAGGTCAACACACCGGCGAGGATTATAACAAAGCACGATTTGACACCGTCACAATATTACATGTACCAATAGTAAAACCCCGATTTGCCAACGACCAAAGTTCATGAGCATGGATTACAATTTGCTCAAAACCGTGACATATGCATGATGCAAAAAATCCGTGTCATTTTGAGACGGTGTCAAATCGTGCTTTGTTATAATCCTCGCCGGTGTGTTGACCTACGACATGCCTCTTCTTGCAAGACCTTTCATATCATTGCTGTGCATGTGTCGTGTCGATAAGATCGTCAAGTCTTCTCGCAGAGAGTATTTATTATGTACATGGCTCTGTATTCCACGTTTTTCAGACCGAATGGTGAGTTTCCTAAGGGATCTTTTTAATATCTCAACATTAATTGAACAAATTTACAGATATGGATCAATTGGTCTATTTTTCTGATACTTTGAATCAGTATACTCACCATACGGTACGGAGTGTGTAACTTAATTTCTGTAACTACCGCTGAAGATGGCTCAAAACTGAGCCGAAACGTACGGAATCGATGTAATGTATCAAAACGACGAATAAATCAGTTATTTCTGATATTACGCACTGTGATCTGCGTCTGACCCTCATAGCCTTGACTTCTCCTATTTTAATCTCGAGGGTCCTCATATTACTTTATTTATTATTTTGACTTTTCTTTGATAAAATTTTATTATGTTCTTTGAAGGAGTATAAATTCTTCTTTCGAGTACATGATAAAGACTCTTTCTAAAATTTGTACATTTTAAGACTATCATCAAGAAAATATTCTTTCTTAAAGACAACCGTTACTTAATAAAAGAAAAAAAGTAAATTGAGTAATCGCTTTTTTAAGCAGTACAATTGATATGTTCCTGTGTGTATGCATGTACACACGTATGTACATACGTACGCACAAAAAATTTTTCTATGTTGTTAGAAAATTTTATTTCTATTTAAAAAAGCGAGAAACTATCATCGCTCAGGACGGGGGCCCGGCGTTACGCGCCGCTCGTGCGTAATCATCGCCGCTTGTAGAAAACAACTGCCCGCGCGCCGACCGCGGGGCGGCCGCATCTCGCCGCGCGCTTGGATTTGGCGGTGGGCCGGGCTAATACGGCGATTTTTAATCATTAATAACTCATCAACTATTGCGAAAATTGCAAAATGGTACATGACTTTTCGACTCAGTTTGGCTCGCTCTATCTAAATATGAGAAAAGTACCAAATATTCAGTGACACCCTGTATATGACTTCATATATAGTTGTATATAATGCTATATCTAGTTATATGTAGGGTGCACTACTCATATATCATTATATATCATTATATCTGGCTTCACATACATTTATATACGATTAGATATGGTGCTATATCTGGTTGTATATAGCGCCAAATTAGTCACATTAATATATCTGGCTATATATGACTGCATATATAGTTGTATATAATGCTATATCTAGTTATATGTAGGGTGCACTACTCATATATCATTTTATCTGGCTTCACATACATTTATATACGATTAGATATGGTGCTATATCTGGTTGTACATAGGACAAGATTAGTCATATTAATATATCCGGCTATATATGACTGCATATATAGTTGTATATAATACTATATCTAGTTATATGTCGGGTGCAGTACTCACATATCAACATATCTGGCTTCACATACATTTATATACGATTAGATATGGTGCTATATCTGGTTGTATATAGCGCCAGATTAGTCATATTAATATATCTGGCAATATATGACTGCATATATAGTTGTATATAATACTATATCTAATTATATGTAGAGTGCACTACTCACATATCATTATATCTGGCTTCACATAAAATTATATACATTTATATACAAGTAGATATGGTGCTATATCTGGTTGTATATGGGACCACTGATTGCACATGTGGCCATGTATAATTAGATATGACCCCATATAAAAACATATATAATTATATATATACCAGATATAATTATATATGATTATATCTAATCATTTTTTCCCGGGTTGCCAGATCGGATCGTTGTCCATTTCCGCGTGGACCTTCCCTAGAAAATTATCCACGAGATCCTGTTTCTCGTCAGCTAGCGTAAGCTTTTTAAACTCTTCGCAGAAACGCAGGAGGAAAGCCTCCTTTTTTTCCAAAAATACCCTCACACAAACGGATACAAGATGATTATTGATAGCATCCCGATCGCACTTAACTCGCACGCATAATCTGGAAAATATTATTATTAAACGGTTAACATCTTACATTTAAACATCTTACATTTACTTATACATTACATACAAAGATATTTATATATAAACGGCATCATGTGAGCTATCACCTTGAATTCAGCATCTTTTGCTGGTTGAAAGATCTCACATACGGCACGTACTGTATGCCCTCTATTAGTATCATGCATTACATCTTCATATATTGATTGTACACCGATTTCTAAACGTGTGCATCTATGGAATTTAAATTTCACCGATGGACTCCTTCACGTTGGGGTCCAACGAGCTCAAGTTGAGATTGTTGGTCTGGTGCGAACTGGCAGAGTGTGCGAGATTACCGAAGTTCGCCAATGGCGAGGGAAAGTGCGGTTTTGACGGTGGGCCCAGCAATTGGCCGTACTCCAGTACCTATCAGCTGCGCCAATTCTAACTGGGAGATGCATTTGATGACATCAAGCCATGAGCTGCCTAAATAGTTGCCATCGGTGTGAGCTACTGTGATGAGAGTCTTGATGGTATCGATGTTCTTCGCCTTCATTTCGGTAATTGGTGAATTAGCCGTCAACAAGGTGTATCTTGCCAAAGCTTGTACATAGGCATCGCGCTCGAGGCTCATATGAAAGATGCAGGCGATACGAATGGCACATCTAAAATATATAGCATATAAATAATATAAAGCACGAAAGGCACAGCCGTATAAATCTATTTTCCTTCGTTTCTCAGATTTCTTCTCACCTGATACCGTCCAAGTAGAGCGACGCGATCTCTGGATCGTCACAGTCTTGAAGTCCGACGCTGAACGCCGCGAGGAATGGCGTCCAGGCCATTTTGAACATCGGCCGCACGTGTTCCAGATGCTTCGTCGTAATGAATGGTGCCTGAACATGACTGACAGATTCCATCAAATTCTTCGCCGCCGTAGAAATTACTTCCATTTCCATGTTCGATAACAATCGTCGTTTCTTTTCACTAGATATCAGCTGTTTGCCGGCGAACCGGCTATTATTAGGGTTCGACTTCATCTTAATCTCGTTGTCAGCGATTTCATCGTAGATCCTAGATAGGTATTTCTCAGGGAGATCCTCATTGTCCCTGATGCGCCGATTAAGCCTGATGAATAAAAGAAAATAAAAATAAGAAAAGACTCTTCAAGTCTATAATTAAAAAGATTATACCATTTGATTTGATATAAAGAGCGATTCCTATGCATTTTTATATTACTAATTATTACATAATATTAATAATAATAAAATGTAATAAGAAAAAATTAATAAAAATATACTAACAAAGATAAACTTAAATACAATAAAATTTTCTCAATATTAATAATTATATGTATGTAAAACATAATTTTTTAATTATAATTAACTTTAAAAATTGCTATACGTACTTGATGTATTATTCTTTGGTCATTTTATTCTTAACCTGAGTGCAAATCGGTGGTCAGCATTATGATTGAGAAGCCGAGAACGTAGGCTGTATCCGCGCTCGTGAAGAGGCCGTTGTTAAAGTTACAGTCGCAATAGCGACTGGCAAACTTTTCTATTAGTCGGTCGATCTTCTGTGCCTCGCCGGGCAGCCGAAAGCCCTCCAGGAAATACCTGAGTGCGGTTACTAGATCGCGTTCGGCAAAGTTCATCTGATCGATGTAATGGTACATTACCTGTGCAAACGGTAGAACAAAATTAGTCATTATCTTAATTAATTAACAATAATTATCGCGCAATAATCAACCATGGTCGCTATTTATGTCTATAATTAGTATAGTCTATTAATTTCAATTGTTCTCTCCTCGTCACCTGGTTATGATTATGGTCGCCCAGAAAGTCTCCAATGGCGGTCTTGTCGAGGTGCAGCCACCTGGCCACGTCCTCCGGCGAAGTACCGAGCAGTCCTTGCTCCTGCAAGTACTGCACACCCTTGCCGGGCTTCCGGCTAAAGATCTCGATACCGGCCTCCCATACCTCTTTTTGTTGTTTCTGTACTTCATACTGCTCCGGCGAGTCCGGCACCTCCTTGTTGCCAGTCAGACTGGAGTTGGCCGACGAGAGGCTACCAGCGCTGCCGTAACACGGTAGCGGGGTCTCTGGCGTCGTATCCGGTGGATCTGACAATGGTTGCTGATCCGCTGGCACGCTGTGATTCACGTTAAGATCCCGACTCCACTCCACCATGCACTTCAGAATAGACACGAGGCACTTGAGACCACGGATGCGCATGGATTTCTCCTGAAAGAGCAAGACACTAATATTACAAACAAAACTTTATATTGCTTGTCTCGAAAAAAGAACATTCTCTGTTCCAAATAATACATCTATCCTGTCATCCTCTTACTTATAACGCACCTGATTTGGCGTTGCACCTAGCTCCAGAGCTTGACGACCTTGAGCAATCTTAGAGAGATCATTGACGAGCCTCTCGAAGAGATTCGCTGCTGAGAGATCGCAATCATAGTTAACGTAGATGTCGACGACGCTCTCGGCATCCGCACAGATCCTCGTAAGCGCATGTATGACCATCCACTTGTGCTCGAAAGAGCTGCTAGAGGTCTCGAAGATGTTCATAAAGATCTCCTTGAAGAACACCTCAATCTGCATCTTGAGGTGCATCTTGAAACGTGCGAGCAGCGCCAGGAACAGTGCTAACGACAGCTCGAACACTTCCGGCACCGAAGACACGCCATTCTTCGACAGCGCAACACACAAGTATACTGTTTAATGGCGATAACAAACATCTCGTTAGAGCGCAATATTGGACCGGCATTCTGCAAGATTCCCAGAAGTAACTGAAGCGACAAGAACGGAGCTCGTGCGATCTTGGATCGGGAGTGCCGTCCGGCAGCGGTTTCATAGAGAGCTTGCAGAGAGCGTGAAACACCAGGACTGCATCCTTTTGCAGCACATGGGTGAATTTCGCAGTTACCATGTTGTCATTCTCAGCGGCCGCCTCGTCACCGTTGTCCTCCGGACTGCCGTTCTCCAAACTGACTTCCTCTTCCAATGGCACCACGGATTTTACTACATCATCAAGAATACTCTTGACAATTGTTTGAGAATCAATGTTATCATTACTAGGAGCATTCTCTGGACTTAGCTCGGCTTCAGTTTCGCCGTTTGCTATGACAGAACCCTCCTGCTGATGTTCCCCATCAAGCCTCACGTTCTCTTCCTCCGCCTGAGTCTCCATTCGCGCGAAGATCACGTTGATCATCTGCGTGAGAGTCGCATGGGCTGTTGTTTGATTCACCAGGTTGCGCGACGCCAAGTAAACGTTGTAAACAGTACGAATTGTTAACAGTACCGTACCCTCGTGTACCTTCACATGCTGGCTTGTCATTACAGTCAACAAAGCTTTAATAATCTGCAGCTGCACACCCTCATCGGTCTGTGGACCGGTGAAGCAACCGCAAATTGTCTCGACAATGCGCACAATCAGCAGCTTGTTAGGCACCGTTGAATCAGGCACATTGCCAGTGAGATGGCCATATGCGATTAACTTCTGCAGGCAGTCCAGTGCTGTGTCACCACAATCCGCGGTGACTTGCTCTCGACATGCTAACTCAAATGGCAAGAAGTACTTCTCAGTGGTAATGACATTTGAGTCGCTCTTGGGCTATGGCAGGGCGTTTGAGATAATCTCTTCACCCTGCACAGCTGGTATATCTTTGATCTCGTTACGGAGGTCCTCTGCAAGATGGAAATATATGAGTGACAAACTTAATTAGCAACTATTGCTTATAGCTACAGGCTTATAGCTACAGGCTTATAGCCTGTATATTTATTTATTTCAGTATAAAATAATTTTTAAAACGTTTATATTAATTCTGACTGCAGACGGACCTTCGGGAACACTAGCGCCTTCTTCTTTTAACATGAATAACTAAAAATCTATATTTCGGCAAATTACCGAGTTTATAAATATTTAATTAAAATTATCTGGGTGACTCACAAACCTTTTTAATCACACTTCATAACTCTTCATACAAAATACAAACAATTCCATATAAAAACTTTTATTAATTTATCTATTTCGGCTAAATGCATGGTGTAAAAATAAATAATATAATTAATTACAATTACTATACTTTAATATGGCCTTTACTATACGTTAATATGGCACGGAACTCACGTTCGCATATATAACTTACGCAATTCTATACACACCCACACCCACACCCACACCCACACCCACACCCACACCCACACCCACGCCCACGCCCACGCCCACGCCCACGCCCACGCTCACGCCCGCGCCCGCGCCCGCGCCCGCGCCCGCGCACACGCACACGCACACGCACACGCACACGCGCACACACACACACACACACTAGACCGAGGGTCACATATTGAGTCGAAAAGCTTATACCTTTACATGTCGAATCTGGACCTTCCAGGGCTTATAGCGCAGAAACGTCTCATAGGATCAAGTTGTGCCCATTGAGACATTTGTTCAGAATGACGAGAACTACAACACTGAGAAAAAAAATCGTTGATTCAAAGAAATATTATTTGATTCAACTGAATGCAGCAGTCATGGGCTGTCAAGCTAACATTTGTTAATTCAAAAAATATTATATTTAAATAGATTCAATAGTATTATTTGTATGAAAAGAAATATTTAGTTTCCTTAATGGTAATTTATTATGTTGAAATATAAATATTGTCAAGTATACAAATTTATCAATTTCATTCAATAGTAACGTGTTTGATTCAATGGTAAATTTAGTTTGTCTAACAAGATAATTTTGTACAAATACAGATACATTTCAGTGAATTGTATATAACGTTATATGAAGTTTTTATTTCGTTAACTGTCACGAATAATTATTTAAAGGGAAGAAATATTTGTTTCACCTGAACATATGACATTTTAATCAGATTATTTTTAATATTGAAGAAGCAGTATATTTTGTTCATTGCCACAAATATTAATTTCAATGAAAAAAGCATTTATTCTTTTCAATGTGACATTTGATACATACAATCAAATATATTGTTCTTTAAATCAGGAATATAGTCCAAATAAAACTGCATATATTCGCGTTGTACACAGAGAAAAAGGATTCTTTGGATTTAATAAATTTTATTGCACCCAAACAAATTTGATGATTGGAATAGTCCAAACAAACTAATGTTTCGATCAATGATTACAATTGTTTGATTTTTCAAACAATATACAGGGTGATCCGAAACTATCGTTTGTCCTTAAAATGTCGTATTCCTGACTTAATTTTGAGACGATTTTTCCTTTACCAAAACTTTATCCGAAGCTTAGTTTTTGAGTTATTACGAGAAATATTCAGCGAATTACGGAACGAGTACGGAAGGTAGGCAGGGGCGGCGCGACTCACCGTCCGACGCGGGTGATTATGTGGGGTGCTCGCTGCGATCAGTGATCGGTGCTTGCTACACGCGATGGATGTACACACGATACGCGTACACACACACACACACACACACACACACACACACACACTCACACACACACAATTACTCACTCATTCATTCTTACCTTGCAGAGATTCGATGTCTTCATACTGCTGATGAATATTTGCTTCATGACCGTTGATGTCAATGAGACGTTCCCATGACACGCCGAGTAATTCTCAGTCATCGAACGATTAATCGGTAATAATTAACAGCGATAAACCGGTAGATTTGCTTATTAATCTTATCGGTCAAGTGCGTGAGTAAATCCGTGAACGTGTCGATACGTGATACAATTTGTCAAAGAAAAAACTTCTCGCGTATTAGAAGTTTATTCTTTGACAAATTGTATCACGTATCGACACGTTCACGGATTGACTCACGCACTTGACCGATAAGATTAATAAACAAATCTACCGGTTTATCACTGTTAATTACTACCAAATAATCGTTCGATGACTGAGAATTACTCGAAGAAAGAAACACATTACGCACACTCACATCACAGTAAAAGGAAAACTTCTACTTGATTACATCACAGTAATTAAGTAGAAGTTATCCTTTTTTTATTAATTGTCACGTAATCAACACTTTACGAATTTACTCGCGCACTCGATCATAAACAATTTACGGTTAATGCAATTAATTACTACCGATTAATTAATTATTACTTTAAGAAAGATCACTTTAAGAAAATCACTTAAGAAAGAAACGCGTTAATACTTGACTGCACAGCGCACGTTAACACGATGCTCGATGCGGAGCACTTCTCGACGACGACAACAAACAGTCAACAGGTTATGTTGGTACTAGCGCTGCCGAACGTAAACATGTGACATTATGGAGGATCACACTGCGTTCGATTGCGTCTCCATCACGCGTGATTGGCACGAGGACACATGTCTTGTGATTAGCTGAAACCTCCGCGGTACTTACGAAAACGTGTAGTATTACTGCGAACACAAGATGTTCCACGTAGAAATGTGTTGGTCGCTCTGAAAAGAGCGAATTTATCTTTGGTCGCTCTGAGAAGAGCGGATTGGTTTGAAATTGAAAAATTTTATAACAGGTGCTCAAAATGACCACCATCCATTCTAACGCAAGCTCTCATGCGTTTTAATAAATTTCTTTCGACGTTCTCCATCATTTCTTCGTCGATGGCCCAAATAGCATGTCGCAATCTTGTATCTAAATCATCGACATCCCTGGGGAAGCGTTTTATAAACTTTTTCCTTACAATATCCCCATAAAAAGAAATCTAAAGGATTGAGATCCGGAGATCTTGCGGGCAACGTATCGGACCGTACCGACCCATCCAGCGTCCAGGAAAGTGCTCGTTCAAGTAATTGGTAACAATTCTGGCGTTGTGTGGCCCAGCACCGTCTTGTTGAAACACAATCTTGTTTCTCTCCAATAATGGAACTTCTTCTAAGAAATCTGGTAGATTATCTCTTAAAGTTCCACGTATGTTTGGCCAGTTAAAATATCCGGAAGAACAATCGACCAAGTATTTGAGTTCCCATTATTCCAGCCCACAGATTTATCTTCCAGCGAGTTTGGAAGCTTCTGGGTCGCGTAACTGCGGGATTTTCATCGCTCCAAAAATGCATATTATGCGAATTAAAATGTCCTTCTCGTGTGAATAATGATTCATCGTCTGAATATCACACGAGAAGAGAATCTGGATCTCGATCTACTTTTCTCAGAAAGTCTTCGCAGAACGTTCTTCTTGCACGATGATCTCCTGCTTCCAAATGTTGCACGCGTGTGTAGTGAAATGCGTGCAACTTTTCTTCTTGAGTACTCTTTGCACGGTTCCATAGGATAAATTTGAGTTCTCGAGCAACCACCCGAATACTCGTTTCAGGATTATGCTCGAAAGCACGTACAACTTGTACCATGTGCCGCAAATTTCTCGCCTCGCGATCTCTCCCAGTTTCGTGCATGTTTGGAAGGACATTGCCAGTCGCGTATAATCTTTGAGCTGCTCGAAGTATGACGGGAGCCGACGGATGTCTTTCCGATTTGGATACAATTCGGCGTAACCGTCTTGCAGCTACGTAATACTGTCCGTGACACTCGCCAAGTGCCATCAGCATGTCGTAATATTCTTCGTTTGTGTATCGTACTGCCATATCGTCCTCTTAACGCTTCAATAATCGAGGATTATTGCTTCCAGTGTCGATCGCTCTATCCTATTTATACGATCTTCGGGGGGTCGATATCCCTCCCCGCGACCCGCGACGAATAGCGAGTTTCGCGGGTCGCGCGATGGCGTCGCGTGGGCGTCGCGTGGGACCCACGCGACTCGCGAAACTCGCTATTCGTCGCGGGTCGCGGGGAGGGGATATCGACCCCCGCGAAGATCGTATAAATAGGATAGAGCGATCGACACTGGAATCAATAATCCCTCGATTATTAGAAGCGTTAAGAGGACGATATGGCAGTACGATACACAAACGAAGAATATTACGAACATGCTGATGGCACTTGGCGAGTGTCACGGACAGTATTACGTAGCTGCAAGGACGGTACGCCGAATTGTATCCAAATCGAGAAAGACATCCGTCGGCTCCCGTCATACTTCGAGCAGCTCAAAGATTATACGAGACTGGCAATGTCCTTCCAAACATGCACGAAACTGGGAGAGATCGCGAGGCGAGAAATTTGCGGCACATGGTACAAGTTGTACGTGCTTTTCGAGCATAATCCTGAAACGAGTATTCGGGTGGTTGCTCGAGAACTCAATTTATCCTATGGAACCGTGCAAAGAGTACTCAAAGAAGAAAAGTTGCACGCATTTCACTACACCACGCGTGCAACATTTGGAAGCAGGAGATCATCGTGCAAGAAGACGTTCTGCGAAGACTTTCTGAGAAAAGTAGATCGAGATCCAGATTCTCTTCTCGTGTGATATTCAGCGATGAATCATATTCACACGCGAAGGACATTTTAATTCGCATAATATGCATTTTTGGAGCGATGAAAATCCCGCAGTTACGCGACCCAGAAGCTTCCAAACTCGCTGGAAGATAAATCTGTGGGCTGGAATAATGGGAACTCAAATACTTGGTCCGATTGTTCTTCCGGATATTTTAACTGGCCAAACATACGTGGAACTTTTAAGAGATAATCTACCAGATTTCTTAGAAGAAGTTCCATTATTGGGAGAGAACAAGATTGTGTTCAACAAGACGTTGCTGGGCCACACAACGCCCAGAATTGTTACCAATTACTTGAACGAGCACTTTCCTGGACGCTGGATGGGTCGGTACGGTCCGATACGTTGGCCCGCAAGATCTCCGGATCTCAATCCTTTAGATTTCTTTTTATGGGATATTGTAAGGAAAAAGTTTATAAAACGCTTCCCCAGGATGTCGATGATTTAGATACAAGATGGCGACATGCTATTTGGCCATCGACGAAGAAATGATGGAGAACGTCGAAAGAAATTTATTTAAAACGCATGAGAGCTTGCGTTAGAATGGATGGTGGTCATTTTGAGCACCTGTTATAAAATTTTTTCAATTTCAAACCAATCCGCTCTTCTCAGAGCGACCAAAGATAAATTCGCTCTTTTCAGAGCGACCAACACATTTCTAAGTGGAACATCTTGTGTTCGCAGTAATACTACACGTTTTCGTAAGTACCGCGGAGGTTTCAGCTAATCACAAGACATGTGTCTCGTGCCCCAATCACGCGTGATTGGAGACGCAATCGAACGCAGTGTGAATCCTCCATAATGTCACATGTTTACGTTCGGCAGCGCTAGTACAACATAACCTGTGACTGTTTGTTGTCGTCGTCGAGAAGTGCTCCGCATCGAGCATCGTGTTAACGTGCGCTGTGCAGTCAAGTATTTAACGCGTTTCTTTCTTAAAGTGATTTTTCTTAAAGTGATCTTTCTTAAAGTAATAATTAATTAATCGGTAGTAATTAATTGCATAACCGTAATTGTTTATGATCGAGTGCGCGAGTAAATTCGTAAAAGTGTTGATACGTGACAATTAATAAAAAAAGGATAACTTCTACTTAATTACTGTGATGTAATCAAGTAGAAGTTTTCCTTTTACTGTGATGTGATTGTGCGTAATGTGTTTCTTTCTTCGAGTAATTCTCAGTCATCGAACGATTATTTGGTAGTAATTAACAGTGATAAACCGGTAGATTTGTTTATTAATCTTATCGGTCAAGTGCGTGAGTCAATCCGTGAACGTGTCGATACGTGATACAATTTGTCAAAGAATAAACTTCTAATACGCGAGAAGTTTTTTCTTTGACAAATTGTATCACGTATCGACACGTTCACGGATTGACTCACGCACTTGACCGATAAGATTAATAAGGCAAATCTACCGGTTTATCGCTGTTAATTATTACCGATTAATCGTTCGATGACTGAGAATTACTCGGCGTGTCATGGGAACGTCTCATTGACATCAACGGTCATGAAGCAATATTCATCAGCAGTATGAAGACATCGAATCTCTGCAAGGTAAGAATGAATGAGTGAGTAATTGTGTGTGTGTGAGTGTGTGTGTGGTGTGTGTGTGTGTGTGTGTGTGTGTACGCGTATCGTGTGTACATCCATCGCGTGTAGCAAGCACCGATCACTGATCGCAGCGAGCACCCCACATAATCACCCGCGTCGGACGGTGAGTCGCGCCGCCCCTGCCTACCTTCCGTACTCGTTCCGTAATTCGCTGAATATTTCTCGTAATAACTCAAAAACTAAGCTTCGGATAAAGTTTTGGTAAAGGAAAAATCGTCTCAAAATTAAGTCAGGAATACGACATTTTAAGGACAAACGATAGTTTCGGATCACCCTGTATATATATTCGTCTTAAATAAAAAAATTGTTTGAAACAAAAGACATATTCTTTATCGCTTTAATGATACTATTGTTTCATTTAAACAATATCTATGCTTCATAAAAAATGTCTTAAACATTTATTTATTATTTATTTATTTATATATGTAGCAGTCGGTTGACTGCCACATATATAAATAAATAAATAATAAATAATTGTCATATCAAGAGACACGGTAGTGTCTCGCGCCAAGTACACGCGGAGCGAGACCGACCATGACTCTTTTACGCGACGCGACGGGTTGCGAGTACTCGAGATGTTGAGATCTCGATAACGAGTGAATGGATCAAGTTCCAAGTAGGCTTGATCGATAGCTTGGGGTCGATTTGGGGGGGGGGATATCTCCTATAATATTTTCCGCTACGTGCCCTACGAGCGGAGATATTGCGACGCAAAGTCGAAATGTGAAAATTTTATATTAAGATACTTCTCCTAACGCCGACGTCTCTCAATAATGGCTGCGTTTCTGTATTCACTGTAAGTACTGACGATGTGACGTCATTGAGCACAGCTGCAAGATCGTTCCGTAATTACTTCTGTTGCTTTTACCGCATATAACGCTGCAATAACGGAACGATATCCGCAGTACTGCGACTGTTGTTATGTATAAGAAAGAAATATAACCTATCTTAGACACGACGTAACACGACGATAGGAGCACCTATTCTAACATATAACTAGATATAGCATTATATACAACTATATATGCAGTCATATATAGCCAGATATATTAATGTGACTAATTTGGCGCTATATACAACCAGATATAGCACCATATCTAATCGTATATAAATGTATGTGAAGCCAGATATAATGATATATAATGATATATGAGTAGTGCACCCTACATATAACTAGATATAGCATTATATACAACTATATATAAAGTCATATATAGCCAGATATATTAATGTGACTAATCTTGTCCTATGTACAACCAGATATAGCACTATATCTGTATAGATATAGATTCGCAAGTCATCATATATGCTGCAGATATTTAATCCTAAATTTAAAAATTTATTTGAATCGTTTTTATATATATTATAGATATTAAATTCAAAAATTCGTTACATAATATTATATAATTCAGTATTATAAAATAATATTGCAGGTCATGTGTGCGTATGGAACTTGCCCGGAAAAAAAAAATTATATATAATTATATATAAATATATATGATTATATAATGCAATTATATATGAATTTTGTCTCTATATGATTATATATAATTATATATAATCATATATAATCATATATGACCATATATAGTCAATATATATTGGAAAAGAACTGTTAACTTCGATAATAAAGCATTGATAAATTAAGATGTATATTTTTTCAAAGGCTATAGAATCAAAAGTAAAATAATTTATTCCATATATTACAACTTGGCACTGCTTGACATGAGACAGTGCCGTGTCTCTTGATACCGTTTTTATACCACTGTCCGTCAAATTTTAAATACGAGAAACGAATCCTATCGAATATATATATTATATAAAAAGTTTCACATACATTTTGACATGATTATATATAAGTTCATATAATTTATATATAAAGTATATATATAAGAATTAAGCATTTATCCATGTAGATTATATATGATTATATATAACCATATATAAACTTAAATTCGGATTATCCGATAGATGGCATCCGATAGGATTTATTTCTCGTATTTAAAATTTGACAAACAATGGTATAAGAATGATATCAAGAGACACGGCAGTATCTCACGCCAAGCAGCGCCAAGTTATATGTAAATCATTTCACTTTTGATTCTAGCTTTTGAAAAAATATACACTAAATTTATCAATGCTTTATTCCTTAATCGAAGTTAACAAAATTCTTTTTTAATATATATAAAATATTTATTATGTTAGATATAATCACATCTGATTATATATAAAATCGACATTAGATATAATTAGATATAAAAAATGGCTCGATATAATTGTATATAATTACATATAACCACATACAATTATATATAACCATATATGGTTATATAATTATATGTGGTTATATATAATTATATACAATTATATACAATTATATCGGGCCATTTTTTATATCTAATTATATCTAATGTCGATTTTATATAATCATATGTGATTATATCTAATCATTTTTTCTCGGGTTTATATTTCAAAAACTAGTTGATCCCAGATAGCAATGCCTGATGATCAGATTTCATCACGTCATGATCTTCTGATATTGATCGAAATGTGATGTATGTCTTGTGATCATATTGTGATAATACACATCATGAGTACAAGTTAACATGTATATGAGGAAATATATGAGCTCAAATATTGACGTTACTTAGCTAACTCATGATAATCACATGCTGACCCTGGTGGAAATAATTTTACAACAATTACCGCAAGCGCTAGTACCGCACGCTGCCGCGACGCGGCTATACCACGCGTCACTTTCTCGTAATCAAAAATCATCACGCGCTAGTATAAGAGGCGAGCTTGTGAGAAGCCTAATTACAATGTTCTTTGCTGCAGATCAGCTTAAGTGATACCTCTGGTATCACATAATGCAGAGGTCTGCGAAGCAATTTTTGATAAATTGTTGGATACGTCTTACTTATTTATTTACATGTTTTTAAATAATTTTATTAAGCATGAAATATTTAAAATTGTTGTCATTTCTTGAGCTTTATATGCACACAATATGCAGTGTTTCATTGAACATTTATATGTTCATTATGTCACTACTAGCTGGTTACCCGGGCTTCGCCCCGGAGGACAAATGTAATAAGACACGCAAATAGTCTCTCTCTCTCTCTCTCTCTCTCTCTCTCTCTCTCTCTCTCTCTCTCTCTCTCTCTCTCTCTCTCTCTCTCTCTCTCTCTCTCTCTCTCTCTCTCTCTCTCTCTCTCTCTCTCTCTCTCTCTCTCTCTCCTCTCTCTCTCTCTCTCTCTCTCTCTCCCTCTCTCTCCCTCTCTCTCTCCCCCTCTCTCCCTCTCTCTCCCCCTCTCTCTCCCTCTCTTCCTCTCTCTCCCTCTCTCTCTCCCCCTCTCTCTCCCCCTCTCTCTCCCTCTCTCTCTCTCTCTCTCTCTTTCTCTCTTTCTCTCTCTCTCTCTTCCATTCATTGCTGGACATGATCTCTTGGAACTTTCATTTTCACTTAATTGTAAGCTCGATATTAAGCGGTCCATGTTGCGACGTAGTTTTAAGAGTATGGACACTTCTGAGTTCCTTGAACATCTTCAATCTGTTGCTGCTGCGGTTCAGACGGAGATCGATGTTCTCTTGGATGAGTCTAATGTTGACGGGTCTTGTACCTTACTGTCACGTACCTTACTTGGGGCACTTGATGTTTTTGCTCCTGCTCGCATGTCTGTGTTCAGGAAGCCTCCTGTGCAATGGCTTTCTGATGAACTCAAGTCCAGGCTCCGTATTCGTAACCAAATGTATAAACAGGCAAAGCGTTCACGGAGTCTATTAGGCTATGCTAGATACAGACTTTTTCGTAATCAGCTTAACAACGACATTAAACGTGCCAAAGGAGAGTTTCAATATGCGTCACTTAGTAATATCACTGACCCTGCTAAAATGTGGAGGGAGTTGGCTCGTCTTGGACTAGTCAAGTCGAATTTAGCTCCTCTCCGCTTTTTCACACCAAATCAGCTTAACTCATATTATGCCTCAGTCTCTAATTATCAACCTCCCTGCTTGTATGCAGATTTCACTTTTGCCATGTCTTCTGTTTCTCGACCTTCTCATCGCCCTGAATTTGTCTTTTCTACTATTTCGTCTGACTTGGTGTACAAGATCATAACCAGTGGACCGCTTCACTCTTGTGCGTCGGGCTTTGACGGCATTCCGCTTCATGTTCTTCGTATTGCTTGGCCAGTTGTTTCTCAATGGCTCTTACCGCTGCTTAATCGCTCACTTGAGTCTTCCTTCTTTCCTTCAATGTGGAAACGCGCGCTGATTCGTCCTCTCTCGAAAATTCGTACTCCGCTGTCTCCGTCCGATACGAGACCCATCGCTAATTTGCCGGAAATGTCTAAAATCCTTGAAAGAATTGTAGCCTCACAAATCACAGATTACCTAAATAAATACAACCTCTTGAATCCTAGACAATCTGCGTATCGGGTGGGTCACAACACTCAATCTGCACTTCTACGTGTCTGTGATGATATTAAGAGCGGAATTGACAATAGACTAATTACATTAATGATTCTATTTGATTTTAGTAAGGCATTCGATACTGTCCCACATCTAAGACTGCTCATCAAGTTGAAAGAAATCGGTTTTTCTGATGCGGTTCTCGCGTGGATTTTCTCTTATCTTACTGGCCGATATCAAGCTGTAGTGGATGATTAGGGTAATTTTTCTGAGTGGTTATACACGTCTTCAGGCGTTCCTCAGGGCTCTGTACTTGGCCCACTTTTATTCGCTCTTTACATTAATGACATTGGTGGAATCCTGTCTTTTGTTTATCATATGCTATTTGCTGATGATATACAAATATATCTGCAATGTTCTTTGGCTAATATTCGTCATGCTCTGGAGCTTATTTCATGAGATGCAAATGCGTTGTTCAACTATGCCAACTTAAATGGTCTTAAACTTAATCCGGCTAAATCAAAGGTAATCATATTCGCTAGTAGGTCTTATACCAATGATATTGACCTCGACTGCTTGACACCTATTATTGTAAACCAGACGCCTTTGCTCTTTGTAAGTGAAGTGAGGAATCTGGGCGTGACATTCATGTCTAATTTATCATGGAAAAAACATATCTTACATGTCTCTCAGAAGGTTCATCATGCTTTGTACAAGCTTAAGTTTAATAAAAATTCTCTTTCTATCGGGTTAAGGATAAAGCTAGTATTGTCTCTAATTATGCCTCATATCGACTACTGCTGTCTGGTTTATCATGGCTTGAGTGGAGAGTTGAACAATGCATTACAGAGACTTGTCAACTGTTGTATTCGTTTCATTTTTTATCTTAAGCGTGATGAACATATCACTCCGTTTAGACGCCAACTGAAGTGGCTTTCAGTTGAGAATAGAAGATTGTATTTTCTCGGCTGCCAAACGTTTCGTATACTTTATATGTCTTCTCCTTCTTATCTGAGGGAGCATTTCACTTTACTTGATCCATCGTTGAGGAGATCCGACCGCCATGCATCACAAACTTTTCATGTTCCTTCCCATAGAACAACCACATACAGAAACTCTTTTCATCTTTCCTCGATCTATTTCTGGCATTCTCTTCCTTGTAATATCACTTTGGCTTCTTCATTCCCTTCCTTCAAGAATCTTCTTAAGAAGTTTCTGCTTGCTAGCGAACTGTGATGTATTGGTTTGTTTTTCCTCAATTTCTTTCTTTATTATTAGTTTTAAGTGCGTTAGTTCTTAGTTTTATTTCTTACTTGTTGTATTAGTTTTAAGTGCGTTATTTTATACCGTAGTTATTCTATTTGTACTATCCAATATTGTAGTTTTCCTTGTTTCATTGCATTTCTAGTCTGCTAGTGTAATACACTGTGTAATTATGTATATTTGCCCTTTAGTCATGCTTGGGCATAATAAATCATATTATATCATATCATATCATATCTCTCTCTCTCTCTCTCTCTCTCTCTCTCTCTCTCTCTCTCTCTCTCTCTCTCTCTCTCTCTCTCTCTCTCTCTCTCTCTCTCTCTCTCTCTATCTCTCTCTCTCTCTCTCTCTCCTCTCTCTCGTGAGGGTTGCTAAAGAGAGGTCGTATAAGTATGTCTGGGTAAGGAATGGTCAAATATGTGTTAGGTCTTCTGATGGTCAAACCTGTTATTCATATTGATTCCGACACTGATCTAGCTAAGCTTATCTGACTGGTCCGACGGCTCGTCCCTTGTTCTTTGATCGTTCGGCTTAATCAACATGTATTCTTCTGGGATACGTTTTGCCTGAACCTCAACGCTTATTCCTTCGTGGACATAATCGACCTTGCTTGACACGTGAAATTGGATAACATTGTTTCTGGTATAGAACTTCTAGTGCTTTCATTCCTTATTATTAGTTCGTAAATTGCGCTGCGCCTTAGTTTCTTAGTTTTATATACACTATTTAGTTCTCTTTGGTAATACTGCTCCTTATCTTATTCTTTTTCACTGTACTTATTATTAGTTAAGTTGCGTTAGTTCTTAGTTTTTTTTACATGGTATATTATTGAGATTGCTGCTGCTTGCCTTATGAGAGAGAGCATGCACATCATACTAACTTCTGACCGCTATATTTCGCTTTGTTTACATCTTATTGTATCTCTGCATCTTGTAACTGCTATATTATTGTAATTGCGATATTATTGTAACTGCTATATTACTTTTTTGCCCTTTAGCCTTTGCTTGGGCATAATAAATTATATCTATCTATCTATCTCTCTGTGAGTATCATTGCTTGTCTATTCTCCTTGCTCCTGCTTCAAGTGAATCTTTTTTCTGCCGTAAGCTGCCTTCGGGCCATTTTGTTGCAGGTATTGGCATGTCTTTTGCTGCTTGTTACGCACAATTGTTATCTTCCTGGTGCTTGCTACCTAATTAAGAGCATTTCTATGGCGAGTGTCATCGTTTGGTCTAACCTAACTCTTGGCTGTTCCTGTGGAAAACGTTGATCTCAGCTGCGCATGCGCCCGTCGTTGCCGATCTACTCTATCTTCACGCTATTTTCTGAGCACGTGCTATCGAGGCGACTGTTGATTGGCGGCTCTGGTTGATCTCTGCGACATCCTGTGCGATCTATACGCAACACGGTGCTCGATGTGAACTGACTTTTATTTTGATCTCTGATTGGCTACTTTTGATCTGCGTTATCTCATTGCTTTGAGTGACGTGCCAAGTGTCTTTCACTTTTCGATCTATTACACGACTGATAACTCATGCTGCGTACGTGTGCCAGGTGTACTAAATCAATAGCTGGTCTATCTGTGTCGTGCGTGGAGTGCAAACGCGTTTTTCACCCGGGTTGCGTCAAGGCATACCTTATCACTAAATCTGCTAGTAACTGCTGCAGAGCTTGTTTGTCAGTCATGCCGCTTACGCCTAAGGATCCTCAGATATCTCGATCTGCCGATCACCACAGCTCTGCTTCTCCGAGCGCGGGGGCTGTTGCCCCTTCTGGTGCCCAATCGCAATCTATTGATGCATTGCTTCAGTTGATTCTGTCCAAACTCGATGAATCTGACAAGAAATTTACTGCTTGGTTTGACAGGTCTGACAAGAGAATTACTGCCTTTATCAACCAACAAGAGTCAGTAAACACGGATTTTGCGCGAAAACTTGATCAAATACCTGAGCTCCTGAAAATCATTACAAATTACGGCGAGAGAATCGCGGCGTTAGAGGCTCAGAATGCTAAATTGGAGCAAGATAATGTTAAGCTTATTCGTGAGATTCATGACTCGAAGTCTGCTCAGTCTTTTCAGGGAACTCATGGTGGAAATGAGTTGATCATATCTGGTCTACCATCGGCATTATCCGTTGCTCCATCTGAGCTCGCCAAGAATGTGCTAGAGGCATTAGAAGTCCCAGACTTATCATGCCATATTCTCGGCGTTAGAGCTGTTAAGAAAGCGCTGTCAGTGACTTCCACAGTTGCTGCATCTTCTAGCTCGATCATTGTCACCTTGGCCTCGAGTGCCGTTCGCGATCTTGTTATTTCCAAAAAGCGGGCAAAGGGTGTACTTAAACGAAAAGACGTATGCGGTGGTAACTCTGATTGTAACATTTATATCAATGAGTTGTTATCCAAGAGCACATATGATATATTACAACGGGCTAAGAGTATTGCTAAGGAGAGGTCGTATAAGTATGTCTGGGTAACGAACGGCTAGATATGTGCTAAATATTCCGATGGTGAACCTGTTATCCATATTGATTCCGATACTGATCTTGTTATGCTTGTTTATCGTTCGGCATAATGCAACATGTAAATTTTCTTATCCGTATTGCTCAAATTTAACGCTAATTCCCTTTGTGGACATATCGACTTGCTTGCGCATGGAATTGGATAACATCAGTTTTCAGTTTTTGCTATAGGGCTTAGTGCTTTCTTACCTTGTTATTAGTTTGTAGATTGCGATGCGCTTTAGTTCTTAATTTTATATACACTATTTAGTTCGCTTAGTATTACTTGCTTCTTATCATATTCTATTTTCATTGTACTTATTATTAGTTAAGTTGCGCTAGTTCTTAGTTTTTATAGTGTATATTATTGAAATTGGTTATATTTTATTGCACCGTACTCTACATCCTGTCAATTGTTTTTATGCAGGATCATTGGTTGCTCGTCTTATGAGAGAGAGCATGCTCATGCTTTGTATTTACAGTACTGTACTTCTATCAAACTCACATCAACTTCTGTCTTTTATATTTTTATATTTTTTTTGCATTATTCATCACTTGCTTATAGTCTTTCGACTATGGCATAATAAAAAGCAATCAATCAATCAATCAATCAATCAATCAATCTCTCTCTCTCTCTCTCTCTCTCTCTCTCTCTCTCTCTCTCTCTCTCTCTCTCTCTCTCTCTCTCTCTCTCTCTCTCTCTCTCTCTCTCTCTCTCTCTCTCTCTCTCTCTCTCTCTCTCTCTCTCTCTCTCTCTCTCTCTCTCTCTCTCTCTCTCTCTCTCTCTCTCTCTCTCTCTCTCTCTCTTTCTCTCTCTCTCTCTTTCTCCACTTCTTTTTTCCCCTTTTTATTTTTTTCCCTTTTTTTATAAGTTGGCTGCTCTGCCCCTTTAAAAGTCGGCTGCTTTGCGCCCATAAAAATCGGCTGCTCTGCGCCTACAAACATCGGCTGCTCTGCGCCTACAAACATTGACTGCTCTGCGTCTACAAACATCGGCTGCTCTGCGCCTACAAACATCGGCTGCTCTGCGCCTACAAACATCGGCTGCTTTGCGCCTTTAAAAGTCGGCTGCTTTGCGCTGATAAAAATCGGCTGCTTTGCGTCTATAAAAATCGGATGCTTTTCGCCTATAATAATCGGCTGCTCTGCGCCTACAAACATCGGCTGCTTTGCGCCTTTAAAAGTCGGCTGCTTTGCGCTGATAAAAATCGGCTGCATTGCGCCTATAAAGATCGGCTGCTTTGCGCCTATAATAATCGGCTGCTCTGCGCCTACAAACATCGGCTGTTCTGTAAAAATCGGCTGCTCTGCGCCTATAAAAATTAATTGCTTAGCGGTTTAAGAAATCTGTTGTGCGCCTATTTTATACAATGTCTTTAAAGACTCAAAATATTATTTTAACGCCTGCGGACAAAGATATAATTACCCAAGGCGAATGGCTTACGGACGTACATTTGGATCATTTCTATAGACTTTTACAAAGTTGTTCAGATTATAGACCTGTCGGAATAAAATTGCCTGATATGATTCAACCTGTATCACAAGATAAAAACACATTCAAATATTGTGTAGTTCGTCACATTGGGTGTGTTGTTATTATGATACAAAAAATATATTTGTATATGATTCCTTACATACTAGGTGCGCAACTAAGTTTCCGGGTTTCACACATAGATGGCACCAATAACACATGTACTCGACTTACATGTCTGAAGTTGTCTGAAGTTATAGCTTGGACATCTGTTAACAATAACCAGTCGTTATATAAACACATATCGCAACGCAAAAATATTTTTTCTAACAACGGAGATGTCGAGTTTTGTGCCAAATAAACAGCATTTGCGGGAAGCTTTGCTTTTCTGCTTAACTTGAAAAAAATGCAGCTGAAGCACGTCGTTTGCTTGAGGAGGCCTACGGCGAACATGCACCATCGAAAACTACCTGTGAAGATTGGTTTAAACGCTTCAGAAGTGGCGATTTCGACACTGAGGACAAGGAGCGCTCCGGAAGACCAAAAACAATTGAGGACGCCGATCTGCAAGCGTTATTGGATGAAGATGATACGCAAACACAAGATCAACTTGCGGAGGCATTAAACATGACTCACCAAGGTATTTCCAAACGTTTACATGCCATGGGAAAAATTAAAAAGGAAGGAAAATGGGTGCCGCATTAGTTGACTGAGAGACAGATGGAAAATCGAAAAGCCACTTCCGAAATTTTGCTTTTGCGGCATGAAAGAAAGAGTTTTCTTCATCGAATTGTTACTGGCGATGAAAAGTGGATATATTTAGAGAATCCCAAACGCAAAAAATCGTGGCTTTCACCTGGTGAAGAATCAACATCGACGGCACGGCCAAATCGTTTTGGAAAGAAGACAATGCTCTGCGTTTGGTGGGACCAGAAAGGAATCGTGTACTATGAGCTGCTGAAACCGGGCAAAACTGTCAATGGGCATCGCTACCGACAACAACTGATCAATTTAAACCATACATTGCTCGAAAAACGGCCAGAATGGGACACGAGACACGAACGAGTGATATTTCAGCACGACAACGCTCCGTGCCATCGCAGTTCCATCGTCCAGGACACCATCAAAACGCTGAAATGGGATCTGCTACCGCACCCGCCGTATTCGCCAGACCTGGCGCCTTCCGATTATCACTTGTTCCGGTCGATGGCGCATGGCTTGGCTGGGCTACACTTGACCAATTTCGAAGAAGTGCAAAATTGGTTGGATGAATGGTTTCGGTCCAAATACGCGTCGTTTTATTGTCGCGGTATTCATGTATTGCCAGAGAGATGGCGAAAATGTATAGCTAGCGAGGGACGATACTTTGAATAAACCATTTTTTGTATTTCTCTTGAAATTTTCCATTTTTTATTGATAAAAAAACCCGGAAACTTAGTTGCGCACCTAGTAATAAAACATTATGTAAAGATCATGAGCGATTCTTGGAAAAATTATTTCCAGCACATGACTTTAAAAAACATCCCGTCAAATTTCCTACTGTGCAACATCAATTGAACAATAGAGATTGTGGTGTTTTTGCTATAGCTTTTGCAACTTCATTGTTATTCAATATTAAACCTGACAAAGTAACGTATGAACATAAGTTTATGCGTTCACATTTGATACAAATTTTGGTAAATAATGTTATTGAACATTTTTCTCAGAATTTGCAATGTGCTAATCCTCAAAAGGTACTTCCATTAGCAGTGATAAGAGATAGAGAGGCTAAAGCGACTGCTCAACGTATGAAAAGACATTTTAAAAGTAATTGCGCTAAAGAATGTCGGGCAGAAAAACAGGATTTAGAAAATCGCGCTACAAAACAGCAACGATGCAAACAGAATTTACCAAATAATCGTACTCAAGATTCACAATGTGCTATTTCTCAAAGAGTACTACATTAGCGACAATAAAAGCGACAGAAACTGAAGCAATTGCTAAAAGTGCAAAGACACATTCTGAAACTAATTATGCTACAAAATCTCGTGCAGAGCAACAGGATTTAAACAATCGCGCTATTATAAAGCGACAGCGATCCAAACAGAATTTTGAAAAGAAAATAATTTTAAAGCCTGAAGAAAAAGATATAATTATTCAAGGCGAATGGATTATGGACGCTCATATGGATCATTTCCATACACTTTTGCGAAGTTGTTCAGATTATGAACCTGTCGGAACATGGCGAATCCAAATGCCTCAATTTATTCAACGTATACCAGAACATAGAAAACATATACAAATATTGCACAGTTCGTCAGCTCCATTCAATTGTGCAGATCCAAAGCTTATAGATAGAAATGCACATTGGGTATGTAGTTATTACGATACAACAAAAATATATATCTATGATTCACAAAATAAACAAGAATTGCACGAACATCACGAAGATATTCTTGAGAAAATTATTTCCAACATACGACTTTGAGAAACATTCTGTCGAATTTCCGAATGTACAATATCAACCAAACTGTAACGATTGCGGAGTTTTTGCTATAGCTTTTGCGATTTCATTATTGTTTAATATTAAACCTGACGAAGTTAGATATGATCATAGAGTAATGCGTTCACATTTGTTGAAGATTTTCGAATCGAATACAATTGAACATTTTCCTCAAGATCCACAAAGTGATGCTCAGACAGTGCTTCCATTAGCAGTAATAAGAGATAGAGAAGCTAAAGCGACTGCTCTACGTATAAATAGACATTTATCTCAGAAAGATTCCTGTGAAAACATTAGTAATACTGGAAATAATTGCGCTGAGAAACGTTGTCGAAAGGAACAGGACTCGTTAAAAAATAATCGTGCTAAAAAACGGCGTCGATATCGGAATTCAGAAAACAATTGTGTTAATAATACTAAAATTAATCGTGCTGAGAAACGTTGTCGAGAGGAACAAGATTCGTCGGAAAATAATTGTGCTAAAAAACGGAGTCGATATCAGAATTCAGAAGACAATTGTGCTGAAAGACAACGTCAGTATAAAGACAACTTAGCAAATAATCGCCTTAATAAGCGAAAATATCTTATACATTCTCAGCAAGAACGAGATAGACAAAGAAAATATTATCTTATACATTCTCAGCAAGAACGAGATAGAAAAAGAAAAGATTATCTTATACATTCTCAGCAAGAACGAGATAGAAAAAGAAAAGATTATCTTATACATTCTCAGCAAGAACGAGATAGAAAAAGAAAAGATTATCTTATACATTCTCAGCAAGAACGAGATAGAAAAAGAAAAGATTATCTTATACATTCTCAGCAAGAACGAGATAGAAAAAGAAAAGATTATCTTATACATTCTCAGCAAGAACGAAATAGACAAAGAAAATATTCTGATTGTAAATGGCTTTATAATAAGCGATATTATGAGAGAAAGAAGTCTAAATGCGTACTTGCAAAGTAAAATCGCGATATTGCTAAAAATATTACTAAAAAATATGCAAAGTTTTGGTCACGAAATTACATACAATTTCTTATTCCTGTGGCAATTAAAGACATCGAAAACAAACTTAATATTAAAAATCCTACTGAAAGACGATTAGAAGCCGAAAGAATCTTACGTTGGTGTATGCGTATTCGAGACAGTTTTGTCAGCAAGATCTCTAAAATATTAGCTTCACTTAAAAAGAAATCAGACGTGTGCTTGACTCTTGCCGCTGAATGCTCTATAAATGACGATAAAATACGTGCATTATGTGGCACATCGGGACATACAGCTTCATCTGAAAATTATTTTATCGACACATATCGTAACATTACTTCATCACAACTGTTGGTAATTAACGAGAAAGGTAAAACTATGAATGTATTACCTTTGCAACAAGCACGAGTCAAAAAATCATGGTTATGCAATGCTTTGTGTAAAATTTATGATTATCCGTTGATGAAGATTCTAATCGATCGTTATGAAAAATTCCTCAAAACGATATTTACCTGTACTTTAAAGAAAATACCACAATTGTTAACAGATATTCATACATGTACGATAAAGAATTCTGATAAAAAGGGTCACACACATGCCTGTTACATTGATGCAACTCTTTGCAAAGCTCTATTTCTTCCTGTTTTATTATTTTATCACCTCATTTTCCAATGGTGAGATATATTAAACGTTTAATTTATCAAATGACAAGTTTATACGACAAAATGTTAAATCTGGAGAAGGCTTTAACTTCTGTTGATTTAGACACGTTAAACGAAATTATAATTTCGGCACAACAAAAAGCATATATGTACAAACATCAGCAGAATCGTACTACTTTGAGTGAAGATGAAATCATGTCTCGTTTTAAAAACGCATTTAAGGCTTTTTCTAAACGCTCCATGGACACACCTCGATATGTTTGTGCATCATGTGAGAGACTTTTATATAGAAGAAGTGTCTCTGAATTTAATAAGCTTAAAGCACGACTAGATATTCCAATTTGGAGAGATTTAATGGCGCATTTAGAAAAACATAATATTACTCCGCAATACATATGTCATTACTGTGAAAAAAAATTCCGTGACGGATTAATACCTGCGTATTGTATTTTAAATGATCGTATTGTACATGATCCACCTGAAGTAATATCATGTCTTAACCAGTTTGAAAAAATTCTCATACAAAGAGCTAAAGCTTTTCAAACTGTCGTTACAATGAAACCTGTTAGTAACAAGAAATTGCCTCACAGACAAATGGTACAAAAAGTAAAAGGTAGAACGTTTCATTTACCGTTGCCTTTACAAGAAACATTGAACAAAATATGTCCTGATATTGATCCAATTAATACCAATCACGAACTGTACTTTGTACGTGTTAGAGGTATTCCGACAAAATCAAAAATGATTTGGGAAGAAATGGTAGACGTTAACAAGGTTTTTGACGCCTTAGTGTGGTTAAAAGAACATAATCCTTTATATTCTCATATTGTATTGCCAAATACTTGTAAGGAGTTTTATTTACAAACGTCATTATTATTCGATCCAGAGTTTGAAGTACAGGAGACAGAAAATGCTACTGAATCTGATTTGGATGACAAACGCGAATCGAGCCCAAAAAGTCCAACGCAAGAAAACAATGTAAACGCTACTTTAAACAATGAGCGTAAGGCAATGTTAACTCAGGTTCTTGACGAAAATAATGATGATTATTACGAGCAATATACTATTTATCCTTTATATAAAAAAAAATTATGTAAAACTGATACCGCCTTATATCAAATGTTGAAAATAGCCGATTTGCCCTTGGACAATCGTGAGGCATCTTTAGATCTATTGTGTTTTCCAGATTTATTTCCTCTTGGTATTAATGGACGACACCAAGCTAGACGGGTTAAACTTCACGACCATGAATTTGATAAATGTTGTTTGATGTTCAAACATCCACAATTCAGATTAAATATACAATTCGTATTTTTTCTGTATAATCTATACACTTTTCGTCAAATAAATCGTGGTATTTATAGCAAACTATGTACAACTAAGCGTTATACGGCTTCAGAATATTTAGAAGCACTACAGACAGATGTATTAGAATCTGACTTGAGTACAATATTCGCCACTATAAGAAATACGGAACAATACTGGCGTATACCAAGGAGTAATTTAAGATGTATGACGCAAGAATACGGACCTGCGACATGGTTCGTAACATGGAGTCCTGCTGAATGGCTGATGCCTGACTTAGCTGCGTATCTTCGTGAAGTAAATGGATGGCCTGACGATTCGACGCCCATTAGTGTACTCGTTGCTAAGGATCCCGTGTCAACGTCAAGGTTTCTTGATAATAAATTTAAAGCATTCCTTGATTTTATTTGTTCCAAAGATAACCCGATCGGAAAAGTAGCGCATTACTTCTGGCGACGAGAATACCAAGGTAGAGGTATACAACATTTTCATTTATTAATTTGGATTGAAGGTGCGCCAATTATCGGGAAATCTTCTGTTGAAGAAGTTTCTCAATTTATTTTTCAACACATAACTTGTGAAATGCCAGATCCAAAGATTTCACCATTGTTATACAGGCGAGTCAATACGCATCAACGACACAAACATAACGATTATTGTCTTCGTTCTAAAAAAGTAGGACGCAAAACGATTCGTGTGTGTCGTTTCGGGTTTCCTCGTCCTGTCACGGAAACGTTGATTTTGAAAGATGTCATAAGTTCGATAGCAGGTAGGAAACGATTGAAACATAGAAGTAGGCTTTATCATGTTCCTCGAAAACATGATGAGATCAATATAAATGATTATCGTCCTGTTCTTCTTACGGTATTAGAAGGAAATGTCGATATACAATACGTAAGTGAAACATCCACGTTGCTTACTTGGTATATTGCTAAGTACGTAAATAAACCAGGAAAATGTGAAATATCTGATGCTGTCCTTGATAGTAAAAATAAGAAAAAGAAATCATTGCGTCAAGAACTTTGGAATTTTACTTTGCGAGCCACGAGTAATAGGGAATGTGGATCTCTTGAAGCCTGTGATGGAATGTGTGGTATTCCTTTATGGGGGACTGATTCAAAAACGACTATAAAATGGTTAGATGTTAATCAAATAAGACGTAGAAAAGTTAAAACTTATAAGGAAATTGAAGCTCTTGACGGAGATTCTACAAATATATTTTATCCATCTATAATAGATGAACATTATCCACGGAGACCGAAAGAATTGGAATCTATGTTTTTATATGAGTTTGTACAGTGGTATGATATTTTGAAAAATAAACCACGAGGTAAAAATATTGAATACTACACGATGGAGAATGGTTATTATCTAAAACGGCGACAGCGTGGATGTCTTATTAATTACTATAAATATAATGTCAATACGCAGCCGGAAAATTATTTCTTTTCATTACTGCTCATGTTTAAACCGTGGCGGAAAATAGAAGATCTTAAAGATGGATGTGATACATATACAGAAGCATTTCACAAGGGAAAGTTATATCTTACGGAAGCATTGCAATATCATGAAAAATTAGAGGAAGTGCAAAAAGCATTTGAAACTGCGAAGCAATTAGTTGAACAATATTTAAATGATTTGGAAAAACAGCATGAGTCTCAAGATGATCCCGATAATCCAATAGGTGTTCAAAATATTGAGGCTGGTGAAGCGATGCAAGATTTTAAGGATCTTGGTGACAAATTAGATCAGGAAATCGATGTCTCTGAAATGATTTCAAATATGAACGCAGATCAAAAAGGAGTATTTGACAGAGTGATCAACGCCGTAACGATATCGCCGGATGATGAACAATTTAAACAATTACTATTATACGTTAGCGGAAAAGGAGGTACTGGTAAAAGTTTCTTAATTAAAACAATTAAATGCTGGATAAAACAAAATCTTAACAAGGATACTGCTGTAACAGCACCTACTGGTATAGCGGCGTTTAATATCGCTGGTTTAACAAATCACAGGGAATATCAGTTACCTGTTGAACATGGTGATCAGTCTCCTAAGTATACACTATTATCTGATCATGTTTTGAAAGTTTTACGGGCAAATCTTAAAGATGTTATTCTTATTATAATTGATGAAGTGTCAATGATATCTAATTTAACTTTCATGTATATACATTTACGACTATGTCAAATATTTGATACCATGGATGACGATTTCTTTGGTCGAAAGCATGTTCTTTTATTTGGAGATCTGCTTCAATTACCTCCTGTACGTGAAAATTTTATCTTTGTTCCACTATCAAAAGCAGAATTTAATAAATATATTGGCAGTGTGGGGACTACTCCTGAGGAATGGTTGTGGCGAAAATTTCAATATGATGAATTGACGATCAATATGCGTCAGCAAGGAGATAGATCTTATCGTGAATTACTCTCGAGAGTTCGTGTTGGTTTATTGACAACTTCTGATTCTGAGATTCTCGAGAAAAGAAAAATATCATTGAAAGGTCAGTCTTTCGATGCAAGATTATACGAATTGTGTAATTTTATTGATAATTTGCTGCCTGATACTGTTTGTTCACTGCCTACTCGTTATTTGTGCGATGTTCTTAACACTGCAATGCTAAGTCGTATTGCTTCGAAAGAAATATTATTAATTGCTGAAGATACGCTTGACTGTGATAATTATATTAAACAAAAGGTACAAAAGCGATTGACGGATAATGAAAACGATGATACTAATACAGCTGGGCTTTTGAAACAAATTACAATTAAAATTGGAGCGAAAGTTATGATAAGACGCAATATTGATGTCACTTTGGGCCTCGTAAATGGTACAATTGCTACAGTTATTTCTGTTGTGCAGGATATATCTACCGATTCTGTAGAAAAGATTAAACTTCTCTTACCGTCTGGTTTGGAGTATTCTATTGAAAGAGTAAGTGTCAAGTTTAAAGTAATGGAGAAAACATATGTTATCAGAAAACAATTTCCCATAACTCTCAGTTATGGCATAACCGTTCATAAAAGTCAAGGATTAAGCTTGCGAAACGCTGTTATGGATATAGGCAATTCTATATTTAGTTGTGGTCAGGTATATGTTGCGTTATCCCGAGTAACGTCTTTGGATGGATTGCATTTAATTAACTTTGATCCTTCATCTGTAACGGCAAGTGAAAGAGCTATTACCGAATATAATCGGCTAAAACGAAAATTTCTACCGCAAGCACAAACGATTACTATTTCGAAAAAACGTTTTCGAAAAGTAAAAGATGTTCCGTGGACATTGTCGAAAATAATCAATGCCGGTCAAGAGTCAGACCAACAAGCTGGAAAAAGTACTGCTGAGCCGATACCTGCTTTGCAAAATAAAGATGGAGTTTCATGCTACGCAAATTCAGTAATACAATGTTTCTTGCAGTCAAGTATTATTAGGAAAGTGTTGCTTAAAGTTGATAAAGATGATTTAAGTATATTAGCGCATAAATATGACAAACGATTACCTAATTTGAATGCTGATGCGATACGGACAGATTTAGGAGAGCGCTTTACGAGTCGTGGTGATGAAAAACCGGCAAAACGAGACGCTCTTGAATTTCTTATTGCCATTTGCACAAAATATAATTACATAAGAAATTTGGTCGGGCATCAAGTTACTTGTACTACTAAGTGCATTAGCAACTCATGTGGTTATACGACAAAAATTATTACTGATAACAACATAGTTGTTCCAATTTCTATTAATAATTTGAAGAAGAAAAGTTATAATCTTAATAATTTATTAAAGGATACATTTTTTAATTGGGGTCCATTATACGGAAAAACATGCCAATCTTGTGCAGGAAATCTAGTATTTAGAAATGAATTAACGTTGACGAAAGAAATAGTTATCATTCATTTAATTTTGTTCTCGTCACAGGATAATAAATTAGTGAAAATACCACAGACATTTAATTTAACTGCCATACCAACGACTAAGATATCGATAGCTAAACAGCAGTATAAAGTAATAAATACTATATTTCATCAGGGTACATCTATTGAAGATGGTCATTATACAAGTATGTGTAGAGAAAGGACATTTTGGATTGAATTTGATGATGGAAAAATTATAGAAAGGAAACGATGGCCTACAGGTGCTAAAGGTATTTATATATTATTTTTGGAAAAAGTTGATAAGAAATAATTTATACAAGCAACATAATATAGATGCATATTTTACATAAAAGCAATGTCCGGCAATGTATATATATATATATAATATATATTAACAACTTCAGACACATTTCTTTATAAGGTGTAATTTTTTTCTGTTAAGATTAAGATGCGTAACACTACAAAAAGGCGTGATATCCGTACAAAATTACCTTTTTCAAAAAAAGGTAAAAAAATGCGCCAAGTACACGCATAGTAGTATATATGTATTATGTTGTTACCTCGAAAAAAACAAAGTGCTAGTATTATACTTCGAAATAACACCCTGTACATACTGTTTATAAAATGCGTAATACTACAAAAAGGCGTGATATCTGTACAAAATTACCTTTTTTAAAAAAAAGGTAAAGAAAGGCGCCAAGTACACGCATAGTAGTGTATATGTTGTTACCTCGAAAAAAAAACAGTGGTAATATTATACCTCAAAAAAATCTAAGTAACAAGTGGTAGACGTATGATCTTTGTATCTCGAAAAATCTCGAAAAAACCTAAGCAGTAGTATCTTTACCTCGAAAAAACCGAAGTAACAAGTGGTAGACGTAATCTGTGTATCTCGAAAAATCTCGAAAAAAACCTAAGCAGTAGCATTTTTATTTCCAAAAAATTATAACTCAAGTGATACACATGACAAAATAATTACGTTACCTTATCAAAGATGAGTCGCGCTTCAAGTGATCTATTTTACAATTACAAAAAAGAAATGATATCTCTTTTTAAATTACAGCGCCAATTACAGAGAGAACATACACTGAGAAAAAAAATTTGTCAATCCCAAGAAATATTTAGTCCGATACGTTCAACTAAACATTTTAGTTACTTAACTAAACATTAGGTGAATTAATTAATTCTTGATTAAGGAAACGAAATAAATTGTTGAAACAACTAATTTTTGTTAACTAACTAAAATGTTTAGTTGAACGTATCGGACTAAATATTTCTTGGGATTGACAAATTTTTTTTCTCAGTGTATGTTCTCTCTGTAATTGGCGCTGTAATTTAAAAAGAGATATCATTTCTTTTTTGTAATTGTAAAATAGATCACTTGAAGCGCGACTCATCTTTGATAAGGTAACGTAATTATTTTGTCATGTGTATCACTTGAGTTATAATTTTTTGGAAATAAAAATGCTACTGCTTAGGTTTTTTTTCGAGATTTTTCGAGATACAAAGATTAGGACTACCACTTGTTACTTCGGTTTTTTCGAGGTAAAGATACTACTGCTTAGGTTTTTTCGAGATTTTTCGAGATACAAAGATCATACGTCTACCACTTGTTACTTAGATTTTTTTGAGGTATAATATTACCACTGTTTTTTTTCGAAGTAACAACATATACACTACTATGCGTGTACTTGGCGCCTTTCTTTACCTTTTTTTTAAAATGTATATGTACAGTATATGTACATTATAATTCGTTACTTCTTTACTTAACTATAGAATATATGAACACCAACACCTTGTTACGGCTCGATGCTCCATTTTTCTTCGATTAATATATTATTATTTTCTAAAAATTATAAATACAAATAATAAAAGATTAATTTATATGGATAAATTTTATAAAATAAGTTATAAAAGTAAAAGTTTCTACATATATTTTTATGACCAATCTCGTAATTTCTCTACGTTGGATGTCTATAGTTAACAAAATTGAAGAATTACGCAATTAGCACACTTTGAAACTTTTGACATATTTCCACGTACGAGTGCAACGTATTCGACGTAATAAAATAAAATGCACAAGACCGTGCCTTGCTCAACACGATTTGTTCTGTTATTTCCGGGTGACTCAAACAATAATGTCATTAACACAGACATTAACAGAGATATGTTTCGTGATATTTCGATGCGAATCATCAATCTGGCCTTAATTATTATATTGTGTAGTGTATTTTCTAATGTATGTATTAGCTTTGTTAAAGAAAAGGCATTGTATGCCGTTGACCTAAGTCTACAGTCATTAATTTTGCAATTTTTCAAAGATGCATTAACCATTTATCAAGGCAATTATCACAATGGAATAATTTCATACAGTAATAGTTGCACTAATAGCTTTCATTTTTTATTTATTTCTTTTCGAATGCAACGTCGAGATAGCGTAATCTTTGTTAAGCATAATCGATAATTGGAGCGATATCGATTCTTTTTACCACTGATATATATATAATTTTGAGATTTGACAAGCACAAACGACATCATGTCGTGGACAACTCACTTGTGTGCTCTTTTGCTTTTTGCAAGCGGTTCCTTCGCTACGATTCATAATAAGTCATGGTGGAATAATACCGTCTTCTATCAGGTTTATCCGAGAAGTATGTTTGATACGAATGCTGATGGCATTGGCGACTTGAGGGGTAAGCAATGCCAATTATCATTTGTTATTATGTCTCACACAATAAATAATAAATTGTTATATTAATGCGTAATATTATATAAGTTTTATCCCATTAATTGTTGCATTTTATATAGTTAATATAAAAACGGTTATTATCAGAAAATTTTAAAGCAAATGTTGTCAAACATACGTAACATTAGTGACATTTAGAACTGTGTTTTTTTTACATTGTCAGGGATAACTTCAAAGTTGGACTATATCGCGAGCACTGGCATCAATGCGATCTGGTTGTCACCCATATACTCAAGTCCTATGATTGATTTTGGATATGACATATCCGATTTCGAAGCCATCGATCCGACTTTCGGTACATTAGAAGACTTCAAAGCTCTTGTAGCGGTCGCTAAGTCACTCGGTTTAAAAGTGAGACGGCTTGCCAATATCATGCACATTTATAAATAAATTTCTCATGTTATGCCTGTATCTAACAATAAGTCAAAGATGTATAAACTTCATTTCTATTTATGCTATTTTAGAAAACATACTACCCTTTATTTATCACTGTGCTATGTCAGAGAGCTACTTTATAATATTATTCTTATAGGTGGTTCTCGATCTCGTGCCTAATCATACATCTGACAAGCATACATGGTTCCAAAAGGCTCTTGAAGGTCACCCGATTTATAAGAACTTTTATGTGTGGGCATACGGCAAAAATAGAGACGGCATAACGCCGCCCAACAATTGGATCAGCGTATTTAGCGATTCCGCGTGGACTTATGTCGAATCACAAAAACAATGGTACCTTCATCAATTCGAGTATAGACAACCTGACTTAAATTACCGTAACCCGTTAGTAAAAATAGAGATGATAGTAAGTAACAGAAAAAATTTTAATTTTTCTCTAAGATGTTGCCATACATATGTTGTACTTTTGGAGAAGACTTGCATAACACAGAACACTTACAATTAGATAATAATTTACAGCTTTAATATACTATAATATTAATACATCTTTTTGACATTACTAATATAATTAAATATTATCATTCTTGTTAATATAAATGCTTAATATAATCTTTGACCTACTGTGATCGCTGCTTTCTTTCGACTCTATATGCAAACACAATAAAATAAATAATGACATAATTCATTACTATACAAATTTGTTGGCCATTTCTTAATTATGTAAGAACATTTCTTAATTGCTAAAATTATCTATTATTTGACTTAAATTGTAAATCTGTTTAATTCAAGATATATATTTCACGTATAGTGCGGTAAATTTGTAAATTAAACTGGAAATTAAATTCATATTATTTTTATAATTAACAAAGTATATAGAAAAAATTGATAAAAAAGTTTAACTGCAGAATTCAGCTTGTATTCTTACAATTTTTTTATTATATTCTTAAAATAGGCTTATTCTTAAATTTTTTGATCATATATGATTGCATGGTTATAGAAAGTCTTGAAATTTTGGCTGGACTTGGGTATAGACGGATACCGTGTTGATTCCGCCCCATTTATGTATGAAGACTTATTATTGCGGGATGAACCTAGAACTTACGTGAATGGTACTACGCCGCGAGATTATACGTATTTGAATCATATTTATACTACGGATTTAATCGAGACTTATCAGCTGTTTGGAGGGTGGCGAAAATTCTTGGATTTTTATGCTTTTATACATAATCAAGATCAGAAGGTACATTTTCCGTTTTCTTGTATTAAATCCATTTATTGTGCTTTGTTAATCTTCATGCACGATGTAAAATGTTTCTTTTCTGATTTAGTTGTTAGTGATGGAGGCATACACCAATTTTGAGCATACTATGCAATATTACGATTACAACGTATTGCCTTTTAATTTCATGTTTATTACAAATTTGAACTCAAAATCATCCGCGCAAGATTTTAAACGAGAAATAGATTCTTGGATGAATTTAATGCCAAGTGGTAAGATCGCTAATTGGGTGGTACGTATTTATATGAAATTATTATTATATTGATCAAATACCTTGAACAAATATCATAAATAAATTGCGTTTTATCTTTGCAAACCCAGCAAGATGTTTAAATTACTCTAAATTTATTGTGATTTAAATGGCGACGTGTGAATTTGGTTTATTTGTTAAACTGGATACGTTATATGTGTTACTTTTAAAGGAAAGTATACTCTTTCATAACAATAAAAAAATACTTGGAATATACATTAGAAGAAATTTTTGTTTAAGTGCATATATGTAGAGTTGGCAAATTTTATCATTTTATTAATTTAATAAAAAATATTTAATTTCAAGTTAATATAACCTATTAATATTTTAACTATATATATAAAAATCTTTGTAAAAATTTTTGAAAGATTTTGAAATTGCTGAAAAATCTGTAACAGCTTATCTGTCTCGCATTACATAAAAATAAAATATCAGTCGCTTCTTTTACATAAGCAAAGTTAAAATATAATATAAATTTCTTTCAGTTGGGCAATCACGATAATCCGCGTGTTGCCTCTCGTTATCCTGACAGATCGGACCAAATGACCATGTTGTCTATGATCTTGCCGGGTTTGGCGGTGACGTATAACGGCGATGAAATCGGCATGGTGGACAAAAGAGATATATCCTGGGAAGACACGAAAGATCCTCAGGCGTGCAATGCAGGTCAAGCGCAATACAATAGTGTGTCCCGTGATCCTGAACGCACGCCATTCCAATGGGACGCGACGAAGAATGCAGGTAAAAGACGAATTCGTGTTCCCTAGTGTGTTTAACCCTTTAGGGGCCTGTGTACATAATTATGTACATTCACTTTGAGCTCTTCTCAAATTTCCTCTGTTGGTAAAATGATTCCGTCGGTATAGTATTATCGATCCATCCTAGATGGAGCTAAAAAAACTAAAAAAAACTAAAAAAACTAAAAAAAACTAAAAAAACTAAAAAAACTAAAAAAACTAAAAAAACTAAAAAAACTAAAAAAACTAAAAAAACTAAAAAAACTAAAAAAACTAAAAAAAACTAAAAAAACTAAAAAAACTAAAAAAACTAAAAAAACTAAAAAAACTAAAAAAACTAAAAAAACTAAAAAAAACTAAAAAAACTAAAAAAACTAAAAAAACTAAAAAAACTAAAAAAACTAAAAACTAAACAAACTCATCAGGGACGTCTTTTAAGACTATCTTATAAATTATAACATTTTACTCCAACGGGATCGATGTGTGGCCCCTAAAGGGTTAGTAAAAATGGATAATATGCTTTTCTATACTTTTCTATTTAATTATTTCTCGTTACGGCAGGTTTTAGCACGGCAAATTCGACGTGGCTTCCGGTAAATCAGAATTACAAGCAGTTGAATCTGGCGAAGCAGATGAAAGCCAAGGAATCACACTATAAGATTTATAAGACCTTAGCCCTCTTGCACCGTACGGAGCCGGCTCTCACCGAAGGAAGTTATAAATCGATCACGACAAACAATGACACGGTTCTGGGTGTAATTCGAAACAATGGTTGCCGCGTCGTGATGCTTCTGATTAACTTCAGCGACGATCAATCTCAAGTTGTCGATCTATCACAAGAAGGTCTTCCTTCAAAACTGTTGGTCAAAGTCGCCAATTTGGGTTCTAAAGTGAAAGCTGGGTATGATTTACGTATTTCTTGAAATTGTTTACGTATAAATAAGTAAATAATAGTATAACTGTTTATTTAATACTTATTATGATTTTCTTTATTCTGCCAACATAATTTTCTGCCAACGTGTAATTTGCTTTGTAATTTCTTGGTACAATTATTTTCGATGGTATCTTATTGAAGATCTAATTGCAGAAACGTTTAGATATTGTTAATGATAAAAATAAATTTTTGTATTTTAATTAATTGTTTGTGTACATACAAAACATGTATTGCAAAAAATGCAATTATTTGAAAAATGTTTGCAAGAAAATTGTTTTTTAGATTTTTAAAAGAAATTATTACTTATAATAGTTTCATGATATTAAAAGAGAAATCTATATTTTCTGTAGATTTAATATAATAATTAACCCTTAAATGCCACACCTCTCAAGAATCTCGTAAATGACACATGGGGTCTAAAAGACCCCAGCATGAAAAATGTCTCCTTACTTATTGATTTTTTGATATTTAGTTATGAAAATTATTTTCAATGTTGTTCAAGGCTTAGAAAAGAGAATAAAATGCTTATATTGTTAAAATTTCAATTTCAACATAGTATAAAAAATTAAGATCGCCAACAGTTAAAATGTTGGCTCCAAAATCAAAAAAATAAAAAATAATAAATAAATAAATATGAGCTCCATATTTGGCGGGAACATTTGAAAATATATCATTCTAAAGAGTCTGGGGTCCGCTGGACCCCGGGTGGCATTTAAGGGTTAATGATAATATTATAATTCACGTTTGTATTCTTTTGAATTTAGGAAACTGGTTGATGTGAACAAGCTATCTTTACCTGCAAAAGCTGCTATAGTGTATACGAGCCTATAAATATATTATTTCCGAAATATATCTATCTTTTTTACAAAAGTTTTCAGTTGCACTTGAAAATTGTAATCTTTCTTGTAATAAGAAGAAATAAATGAAATGATCTTAATTGACTATGTATGTATGTATGTACGTTTTATTGTATATCCCCGTAGGGTTCACAATCTACACGGCGTTTTTGTGAGGAACGTACCCAAACCTCTTACATTCTCTCACCCCTTTAGCCTGGTCATTTGCGACCTTACACTTAATCTAATTTCCCCATCCCTCCCCCTTCCCCCTTCCCCCTCTGTTTGACTTCTTCCGCTTCTTCCGCATCTTCTGCTACTTCCGCTTCTGCGTCCCTCTGCCTCCCTCCTTCCCGTCTCGGCTCTTCCCCGTCCTCGTTCGGGTCCCTCGGCGGCCTCTCCCCCGTTCTTTTTGCGCTCACGTCCTTTTCCGACCACCCTATACTCCTGTCTCCTTCCATTCTCCTTTCTAATCTCCTTTCTTTCTCCTCTCTCCCCTCCATTCCCTCCCCCTCCATTTCCCTTCTTTCCCCCTCTATTTCCATCATCCATTTCTCCCCTCCCCCCTCCTCATCCAATACCCATCCCACCGCTTCCTGCCCACTTCCTCCTTTTGCTTTCCATCTTCTGCATTCCTCCCATACATGCTCCCACGTTTCTTCCCTATATTCGCACATCCTGCATTTCTTCTTCTCTTCTCCTTCCCAGTACCTGCTCTCTCTCATCTCATTCCCTAGCCTAAACCTCGCCACCCTTCTCCATCTGCTCTCTCCCCATCCCTTCTTCAGATACCCCGGAATACCCTCTCCTTTTATTATCTTGTACCACCTATTATATTCCGATTCCTCGATCCTCTCCCGTCTCTCTTTCCTTTGCTTCTCCTTATCTCCTCCAAATAGCTTATGATACCATTCGTCTCCATCTTCTCTCAGCCTTTCCAGTTCTTTTAGCCTCACTCCTCTGTCTTCAAAGAAGCTTCCTCTCTCTCGTTCCCAGCTTGATCCTACTTTCCCTTCTTTCTCCCTTTCCCTCAACTCTTCCCAACATAGCCTCGCCAGCTCGCTTCCTTTCCCCTCCTCTAACTTTTTCTCGAATCTCCATGCCCTCATCCCCGCCCTCCCTCTTAGCTTCTCCCTTTGCAGCTCTTCCCTAACCAGATACCACGGTGTCCTTCCATCTACTCCCAAAACCCATCTGATATACCTTTCTTCCAATCTTTCCATTCCTTCCCTCTCTCTCCATCCCCATATTTCTGCTCCATATCCCATAACCGTCCACACCAGTCTATCAAACAGCCACAATCTTTTTCCCCAGTCTTTCCCAAATCTTCTCTTCCCTATCCCCCAAACCTTCCCCATCACCGCTGCCGCCTTCTTGATCCTTTCCCTTACATGCGCTTCCTGCCCTCCATTCCTTTGAAACACATACCCTAAATATCGAAATTCCTTTACTTCTCCTATCACTTTTCCTTCCCATCTCCATCTTCTCTTACAGTCCCTCCCTCTTCCTTTCTTAAACCTCATTATTTTTGTTTTCTCCACATTCAGCTCCAGCCTTTTCCTGCCTAGGTAACCTTCCAATCTTTCCAGCATACTCCTCATTTGATCTTCATCCTCCGCCATTAACACAACGTCATCGGCATACGCCAACGTATATATCCTCTTACCTCCTAGCACTATCCCTCCCCATTTAACCCTACCCATTTCCTCCTCCATATCTGCTAGCATTACGTTAAATAGTAACGGGCTCAGCGGACACCCCTGCCTTACCCCCCTCCCCGTCCAGAACTCTTCCCCTACTTCGTTTCCCACCCTCACCCTACTTCTCGTCTCCCTCAGAATCTCTTCCGTCCTTCTCACCAGTCCTTCCCTTATTCCCCTTTCCCTCATTACTTTTACTAGTACCCCTCTGTCTACCGAGTCAAACGCCGCCTTGAGATCCACAAAACATACAATCAGTTTACCCCCTTTGTTCCCCAACCTTCTATTCACCAGGTGGTTCAACACATAGATATTATCAATAGTTCCCATTTCCCTTCTAAAACCTGTCTGGTTTTGTGGCACTATTTTCTTCCCCTCTAGCTCCTCTCTCAACCTCTCCGCCAGTATTGCCGTGTACACCTTATATAACGACGCCATTATTGTCACCCCTCTGTACTCCTCCACCCTTTTTCCTTCCCCTTTCTTTACAATTGGCGCGATTATTCCCTCTTTCCAATTTTCCGGCCATCCTCCTCCCTTCCACACCCTGTTAATAAATCTCCATGCCCAATTCTCCAACTCCTTCCCCCCGTGCTTCCATGCCTCGCCTGGTATTCCATCCCTTCCCATAGCTTTTCCATCCTTTAACTTCTTTATTATCCTCCTCATTTCTTCTAATCCTACCTCCTCTTCCTCCTCTCCTTCCTTTTCCTCCCTCCCCCCTTCCGTCCCCATCCTCACCCTCCCCTCTACTCCTCCTAACAACTTCATAAAGTGCTCTTTCCATTCTTCCTCCTCAATCCCCTCCTCAATTCCCCTCCTCTTTCTTCTCTCCCTATTTACTATCTCCCAAACCTCCGATTCACTCCTTGCTTCCTCTGCTTTTCTCTCCCATCTCCGATTCTCTTCTTCCTTCTTCCACTTACATATCTCCTTAAAACCCTTTCTTTTTTCCTTGTAAACGCTGCCTTCTTCTCTTCCCTTCCTCCATTCCCTCAATTTTCTTCTCGCCTCTTTCTTCGCCTCACTGCACTCCTTGTCCCACCACCCCCTCCTCTTTTTCTTACTTCCCAGCTCCTCCTCCACCTCATTTATCGCCTCTACTATTCTTGATTCCATTTCCTCCCAATCCTTATTTAACTCTTCCTCTTTTTCCTCTACTTCCCCTATTTTTTCTATGAACATCTTTGCTCCTTCCTTGTTCCACACTCCCCTGTTCCTTTTCTTCCACCCTCTTCCTCTGTTTTCCTCCTCGTTCCCCCTTCTTAAAACCATTTCCAAGGGGTGGTGGTCTGAGTCCACTCTATCCCCCACCGTCATGCTCTCAATCTTCTCTCTTACCTCACCATCCCCTATTACATAGTCAATCACCGTATCTCCTCTTCCTCCCGTGAAAGTAAATTCCCCCTCCTCGTCTCCTCTTACATTCCCATTAAATATTTCCCATCCTCTCTCCTCTAAGCAATTTACCAGCCTCCTCCCTTCTCTATCCATCTTCCTATCCTTCGATTTTCTTCCCCCCTCCCTCTGCTCTCCCCCATCCTCTTCCTCTGCACTCCCCCCTTCCTGTCCAGTCCTCGCGTGGAAATCTCCCCCAATTATCGTAAATCTTCCTTCTTCTTTTCCTTCCATTATGTGTCCTAACTCCTGTACGGTCTCCTCCATTTCCTCCTTTTTTTGCATATACTCCTATAATACTCCAGTTCTCCTCCCCTATCCTTACTTTCCCCTCTATCCTCCCCTCCCTATCAATCTTTATCTCCGTTCCTTTCTCTTTTATCCCTTTTCTCATTCCCATTACCATCCCCCCCATCGCTCTTCCTTTTTTATTCTTCTTCTTTGCCATTTGCACTCCCCATTCATACCCTTTTGGTAATCTTCCCCTTATTCTTTCCCATCCCTTTTCTCCTATCCATGTCTCTATTAAGACTACCACATCTTCTTTCTTCAGCCCCTCCCAAAAGTCCTTATCTTTATTTTCCAAGCCTGCTACATTCCAGAACACCATCCTCCAATACTTCCTCCTCCCCCCGTTTTCGCCTCTTCCAACTTCCGTTTTGCTGATCTCCATCTCCTCCCCTCTATCCTCCTCACTTCCTATTCCCCCGTCTCCGCTCTTACTTCTCTCCCTCTAACCTCCTCTCTCCCCTCTTCATTCTCTCCCCCCCTCTCCTTCCTTCTATTTCCCTTTTCATCCTTTAACACTCCCTCTTCCGCATCCCACCTCCACCATACGTTTTCCATTCTTATTCTTCCTGCTCTGATCCACGCCCTCCTTCCCTCTCTCTCCTCTCTTCTCGCTATCTCTCTCAGTTTCCAATTCACCCTCCTTTCCTCCCATGTCAAATCCTCCGTGATTCTCTCCTTTCTGCCCATCAGACTCCTCTTTTTCTCCAACACCTCCCACTTTTGCTCTTCATTCTCCAGCTTCAGCAGCACCATTTCCCTTCCTTTTTCTGCATCCCCCCTATTCTCTTCACCTCTATCGCCTTCACTTTGGCTCCTATTCCCTCCAATAGCTTTTCTGCTTCTTCCCTCCTCTCACCTTCTTTTACCTCCAACCCCCTTATCACTATATTTCTTCTTCTTTCCTCCTTCTCCTTCCTTTTCAACCTTCTCTCCACCGCTCTCATTCTTTCCTCAACCTCCTCTCTCCCGTATCGTACCTCCCCCTTTCTCTCCTCCTTTCTCCCTTCTACTTTCTCCTCTAACTTTTTTACTCTTTCTTCCATTTTTACCTTCTCCCTCTTTAGCTCTTCTCTCTCCTCTTTCCATCTCTTCTCCTGCTCCCCGAATTCCTTTCTCAACTCCTCTATCTCCTCTCTTGTCCTCCTTCCTTGTTCCTTCATATCCTCCCCTAACTCTATCATCATGTTCCTAAATTCCTCCTTCATTTCTCTAATGGCCTCCCTCAGTCCCTCTGCACCTGCCTCGTACTCCGTTTTAGGGGATCTTACCGTCTTCTTGCTTCTCTTAAACGCATCATCTCTCTCTTCCCCCATGCTTTTATCTAGTTCGTCTCTCTTCCTTTTCCACAACTCATCCAAAGTTCCCGCGCTCCCCGTGCTCCCCGTACTCCCCCTTCTACCTCTGTCCTTTTTCTTCACCTTATCTATCACTTTCCTTACCTCCGTCTCGCTTTCCTTCTCTTCGTTCATCTCCTCCTACTCCACGTATCACTTCTCCCTCTATCTATACTATCCTTTATGCCCTGCCTTGCGCTGCCGCACGCGTCCCGAATCCCCCGTCGAGTCGCCCCTCTATTCCAGCTATCGTCCGCGCCCAGCCGCGTGCCGTCGCCCACGTCCCTGCTCACCTACCGTGTCGCCCCTCTAGCCTAGCTATCGTTCCTGCCTTAACCTCCTCTGCGCCTTGACACTTTTCTTCCCTTTAATCCCCTTTACCTGCTCCTCCTCTATCTCCCCTCTCGCCTCCTCACTCTCTCACCTCCACACCTCCTCGCTCGATCACTCTCTCCTTCCTCAGCCTCCCCTGCCACTCCTTTCTATACGCTTTATCTCTCACTCACTCGCACGCCTGACAGCCTTAATCACTCCGGAAACGGAACTTCCGATCTTAATTGACTATGTGGCTATTATTATTAAATGAGTAATTTATACAAATTTTTGGCATATTTATGTATCTATAATTGGAATTTTTACCTAATTATTAATAATTTGTGTATATATATATATATATATACTATATTATATAACATTTTTACTGCATTAAGTTCTATAGACGTCTAAAACTTTATGTCGTGTTACTGTTTTATTTCATTGAGTTATTAATATATAAAATGTTTATTAAAAATATAAAAAGCATAGAGCTGTAACAAGGTGTCAGCGTTAATATTTATATATTTGTGTTAAGGTGGTTCATGCAGTACTTGCAAGTCAAATAGGCAACTATTCTTATTAGTGATAAATAACCCCAGTAAAACAGATACGTCGCATCTGCGTCGAATCTACGTAATACGTGGATGGAGATTCATCCGCGAGTTATCCACGTAGATTCAACGTTTCTTTTCCATCGTCAAAATCGAAGAACCTTATTCGCGTGGATTCAACGTTTCTTTTCTATCGCCAAAATCGAAGTACCTTATCCGCGTGGATTCAACGTTTCTTTTCCATCGCCAAAATCAAAGTACTTTATCCGCGTGGATTCAACGTTTCTTTTCCATCGATAAAATCAAAGTATCTCATTCGCGTAGTATCAATGTAGATTTTGCGTGGATATTTCCACTGTTCTACTGACAGATAATTTATCAATCTCAGGAGACATTGATGTTGTCAATCGCAATTAATACTAGGTGCGCAACTAAGTTTCCGGGTTTTTTTGATCAATAAAAAATGGAAAATTTCAAGAGAAATACAAAAAATGGTTTATTCAAAGTATCGTCCCTCGCTAGCTATACATTTTCGCCATCTCTCTGGCAATACATGAATACCGCGACAATAAAACGACGCGTCTTTGGACCGAAACCATTCATCCAACCAATTTTGCACTTCTTCGAAATTGGTCAAGTGTAGCCCAGCCAAGCCATGCGCCATCGACCGGAACAAGTGATAATCGGAAGGCGCCAGGTCTGGCGAATACGGCGGGTGCGGTAGCAGATCCCATTTCAGCGTTTTGATGGTGTCCTGGACGATGGAACTGCGATGGCACGGAGCGTTGTCGTGCTGCAATATCACTCGTTCGTGTCTCGTGTCCCATTCTGGCCGTTTTTCGAGCAATGTATGGTTTAAATTGATCAGTTGTTGTCGGTAGCGATGCCCATTGACAGTTTCGCCCGGTTTCAGCAGCTCATAGTACACGATTCCTTTCTGGTCCTACCAAAGCGCTCCTTGTCCTCAGTGTCGAAATCGCCACTTCTGAAGCGTTTAAACCAATCTTCACAGGTAGTTTTCGATGGTGCATGTTCGCCGTAGGCCTCCTCAAGCAAACGACGTGCTTCAGCTGCATTTTTTTTCAAGTTAAAGCAGAAAAGCAAAACTTCCCGCAAATGCTGTTTATTTGGCACAAAACTCGACATCTCCGTTGTTAGAAAAAATATTTTTGCGTTGCGATATGTGTTTATATAACGACTGGTTATTGTTAACAGATGTCCAAACTATAACTTCAGACAACTTCAGACATGTAAGTCGAGTACATGTGTTATTGGTGCCATCTATGTGTGAAACCCGGAAACTTAGTTGCGCACCTAGTATAGCTAAATGGAACGTTTTAATGGATAATTAATGAAAATTATAGTGAGACATTTTAAAATGGAAGAATTTTATTATGTTACAAAAATACAAAAATTATGTGTTATAATAATAATCAGTTACAATTGTTCAGAATGAGGCATTGGAAAACAGACACTTTTATTTAAAGCGATCCAGTTATCATTCGCATCCTTTTCAGGAAGAGGCAACAATACAACCTTTCTTTTGATATTATTTAAACACCACTTCTTTAGTGATCCAAGAATGCTAACGATATATATGTCAATATTACAGGAAGGAAATGGATAAGAAAAAAGATTTGATTTTTCTTTAAACCTTCTGCCAATTAAATAGGTTCCTTCAGTACATTTTATAATATTTTCAATTTTAATCACTTCATTAGTTTTCGTAAGACTGAGACTCGCTCGGTAGCCCTCGGCGGGGGAACAGGCGGATAAGTGGTAGGAGAGTGAAAGGAGATGAAGGGAGAGATTGAGATGTGAGGAAGGTGGTGGATGAAGGGAGTAGATAGGGGAGTGCGAAAGGAAGATGGGAGAATGGAGGTGAAGCGGAAGGTGGTCTGGAGGAGTCGGGAAACGTTGGTGAAGAGGCACGTGGAAAGTGAGGTTAGGGAGAAGGGCGGGATTGAAGGAACGGAAGTAGCAGGCCAGGTTACATGACGAGGGAGCTGAACGATTTGGCAGCATGGAGTATCGATCGGGCGATCGATCGACCTGTCGCGAGACAGAGGGATTGGCGATGGCGGCGCGGCAGGTGTGGAACGGAGCAGGGAGTCGTCGCGATAGATCGATGGATCGAACGATCGAAGGGGCCGGCCATATAGACAGGTGATAGAAAGAGAAGGAGAGAAAGCGACGGAGGAGAAAGGAAGGGAGTAGATTAAGGGTGAAGATGGATGAGGATAAATCGGTGGAGACGAGGGTAAGAGAAAGAGAGGAGAAAGAAAGGAGAAAGAAAAGGAGAGAGCAGGAAAGTAGGAGTTGGAAGAGGACGGAGGAGGACGAGATTACAAAAAGAATGGAGGAGAGTCTGTTCGTTTCGGAAGGATTAAAGGTAAAGGCGGTGGTGAAAGAGGTAAGCGTGATCGGTGGAGACGAGGGTATGGATACGGAGGAGGACGAGGACATAGGAAGAAAGGAGGATAAGAGGGAGGTAGGATGGAAAGGAGAAAGAAAGGGAGATTGAGAAAGAAGTGGCAGGGGAAAGGGAGGGGAGGAGGAGAGGGAAATAAGATGAAGGTATAACATAGTTTGTTTCCAGAGCGAAGGTGGAATAAGGAGGGAAGGCGGCGAGCGAGAGGAGGGAGAGAGACGGAAGGAAAGGAGAAGAGCAGTGGCAGAAAGGAGGGAAACAAAGAGGTAGCTGATGCAAGGGAGGCGGAAGGAGATGGCCGGAGGGAAGACAAAGGGAGGTGAAATGAAATGTAAGGCCGCAAGGGAGGGGAAATGAATTGTAAGGTCGCATATGGCCAGGGCGCGAAGGGGAGTGTTTGTAAGAGGTTTGGGTACGTTTCTCACAAAAACGCCTTGTAAACCCTACGGGGATATACAATAAACTGATCTATCTAGTTTTCGTAAGACAATACGCATCACTAGATTGTAAATGAAAAAATTTATCTGGTGTTCGAAGTTTCTTATACTGCTTTCCTTGACAGTTCAGAATCGGTCCCGTTTCATGAGGTTGTTCAAATAATAATTTATTTCTTGCAGAGTAAGAAAGGCGAGGCATGGCTGCCTTTTCCATCACACGGCAAACTATTTGGGAAAGTGTCTTCCCTGGTGCATGCAGCATATTCTTCATGTTTCCCAAAAAACTCAAATTTAAATGCACTAAATGCTTCAATATGTCCATGTAACAGGCAATTCGAAACTAAGTGTCTTAAATGATGTACATTGTATACCACAAAAGCCTGTCCATAAATGTTTGAACTGTGCTCTACAAACGTTCTAAGCAATCTATCTGAATCATCAGCATATTCTTTTACCAAAACAGGGTCGACCAAAATTCGAATAGCGCAGGCAAATAACAAAAAATTCTGATAAACTTCTGAGTACTCAAGTTCCCGGAAAATTAGAAAGCCATCATATAACAAAAGCCTTCTAAATTCCGTACCTTTATAGTATTTCCAATCACTTCATCTACGTGGCCTCCTAGCAAAGTCAGAGGGAGAGAAAGGCCGTAGAAAATTAGAAAGATTGTCTATTAAACGAACAACATCGCCACGCAGTTTGTATTTACTAGCCTTAGCACAGTACAGCATTGAAACAATTCGTTTCAAGATTCTTATATATAACAAATGAAAAGGTTCCAATGGAAATTGAGTTAAAGGTTCTAGCTGAAGTCTCGTAATTAGTGGAGTTACTCCTTTGTGATATTCTTTATGAGTTTGCTTACGAACAGATTCATCTGTTCGCAAAGGTGCTTCCTCATGAGGAGGATATGTCATTCGATTGTTGAACCAGACACCTTTAACAGTACACCTGTATGACAAATAATGAACACTAATTAAAGTATTGAAGACTTAATTTTAATCACAAAGAGTGACCCCAAGATGTTCCCCAATTTTTCCACACTCGAATTTGTGGTCATGTTTAGCATCAAATGAAAGATCTTGTTAAGCTGATTACAAATATGTCGGTACCAAAGTGTACCTCCATCCCGTTCTCGAGAAAAATCCTTTGAGTCACATATTTTTAAAGAAACAATTTTTTCTCTATCTCTTTATTATTATATATTTTTGGAGTCGCTGAATTCAAATATTTTATCGCGATTATCACGCCGTCCGCACTCCGAGGATTAATGGTGCCGTCTGCTGACCTTTGTGGCCTATTTTCTCGGGAACGGGAAGGAGGTATACTTTGGCACCGACATATTTGTAATCAGCTTAACAAGATCTTTCATTTGATGCTAAACATGACTGCAAATTCGAGTGTAAAAAAATTGGGGAACAACATTTATGGGCATTTTTGCGGTCACTCTTTGTTTCAAAATAATCAGTACAAATTGTTTTCTCATATCTACATTTTATATTCAAAAAATATAATAACTTGAAAATATGGGCATAATTAAGCCTTAAAATCTCTGCAGTTCCGATTTTTTACCTCATTTTTACAGTACAAAATCAACTTAAAAGATTTGATGTATACTATTACACTCAATTTGAAATGACAGTGCACTATATATTCTACTATAAAACATTCGCGTGGCTTTAAAGTGAAAAAATGCTTATTCAGTGATATATACATATACACTCACCTTTCGCAAGCAAATTTATTGCCATGTTGGTTGACTCGTTTCAACCATGCTCTAGCAGGTGCATCGGCAATTACGTTTCTAATTTTAAGTTTGTAACGTCTATTTTTAACACTGAAACCATTTATTAACTCCAAACTTTCATTGATAAAATCTTCCAAGTAGGCATCAAGGTCTGGTGGACATTTAGTTTCTCCGCACCATATAGCTATAATAAAAACTTCATTTCTACCAGCTATATATCCAGCAATTGGTTACAAAAAATGTCGTATACTCTTATAAGGCGAGAAACCATTAAAAAAACCATCAATTTCAATTATATCAGATTGTGCGAGAGTGCGCGGATGCGCGATTGATAGAGCGAGGAAGACAAGCACGAGGAGAAGCAGTTCACAAAAACCAGTGTTCAAGATCGCGAATGCTCGAGATCACGAATGCTCTTGAATATTCTTATTCTCATTTAGACGACTGTGTCATGAGTCACAGCGGCAGTGTAACACGATATTTATCCAGCGGATCGCCCCTTGTTTTGCTTCGCGCTCACGTCATAAGAATTATTCTCCGTACGATGCCGAGTCACTCAGATTCTCCGGCACGGTCTCTTCGACGATCGATACTTTAATTTCAAAGACAATGGCTATATACTAGGTGCGCAACTAAGTTTCCGGGTTTTTTTGATCAATAAAAAATGGAAAATTTCAAGAGAAATACAAAAAATGGTTTATTCAAAGTATCGTCCCTCGCTAGCTATACATTTTCGCCATCTCTCTGGCAATACATGAATACCGCGACAATAAAACGACGCGTCTTTGGACCGAAACCATTCATCCAACCAATTTTGCACTTCTTCGAAATTGGTCAAGTGTAGCCCAGCCAAGCCATGCGCCATCGACCGGAACAAGTGATAATCGGAAGGCGCCAGGTCTGGCGAATACGGCGGGTGCGGTAGCAGATCCCATTTCAGCGTTTTGATGGTGTCCTGGACGATGGAACTGCGATGGCACGGAGCGTTGTCGTGCTGCAATATCACTCGTTCGTGTCTCGTGTCCCATTCTGGCCGTTTTTTGAGCAATGTATCGTTTAAATTGATCAGTTGTTGTTGGTAGCGATGCCCATTGACAGTTTCGCCCGGTTTCAGCAGCTCATAGTACACGATTTCTTTCTGGTCCCACCAAACGCAGAGCATTGTCTTCTTTCCAAAACGATTTGGCCGTGCCGTCGATGTTGATTCTTCACCAGGTGAAAGCCACGATTTTTTGCGTTTGGGATTCTCTAAATATATCCACTTCTCATCGCCAGTAACAATTCGATGAAGAAAACTTTTTCTTTCATGCCGCAAAAGCAAAATTTCGGAAGTGGCTCTTCGATTTTCCATCTGTCTCTCAGTCAACTAATGCGGCACCCATTTTCCTTCCTTTTTAATTTTTCCCATGGCATGTAAACGTTTGGAAATACCTTGGTGAGTCATGTTTAATGCCTCCGCAAGTTGATCTTGTGTTTGCGTATCATCTTCATCCAATAACGCTTGCAGATCGGCGTCCTCAATTGTTTTTGGTTTTCCGGAGCGCTCCTTGTCCTCAGTGTCGAAATCGCCACTTCTGAAGCGTTTAAACCAATCTTCACAGGTAGTTTTCGATGATGCATGTTCGCCGTAGGCCTCCTCAAGCAAACGACGTGCTTCAGCTGCATTTTTTTTTTCAAGTTAAAGCAGAAAAGCAAAGCTTCCCGCAAATGCTGTTTATTTGGCACAAAACTCGACATCTCCGTTGTTAGAAAAAATATTTTTGCGTTGCGATATGTGTTTATATAACGACTGGTTATTGTTAACAGATGTCCAAGCTATAACTTCAGACAACTTCAGACATGTAATTCGAGTACATGTGTTATTGGTGCTATCTATGTGTGAAACCCGGAAACTTAGTTGCGCACCTAGTACATATTCGGTATTTCAGTTCGAGAAGCTTCTATTCCATGACATTTTGACCTTAGCTAAGCATTCGTCATCCCTGGCGCGTTCTTTGTCTCGTGTGGGTATAAAAGCCCATAGAACTTACGGCGCGTCGCCATTCGTCAACAGTGTGTCAGTAGGTTAAGATCTGTCATCGATCGATATTGTGATGGTCAGTTCTCATTCACGCGCGGGTTATCCAACACTACAAGCGAGAAAGTGTTGATAGAGAATTCGCTTAAAAAACGCCCGCGTTTCCGAATTCACTTAAATTCAAATATATTTATAAATTATGTCACTATTTAATTTCGGCATTATTTTTGGTTGTTAAATAAACTATTGTGTTACTTCAAGCTTCTGGTGTTAGTGGTCTCTCACGCACTATCCCTTCCTCACTCACACGCGCGCGAACATTTCTGGTCCTTCGAACCGGATATAGATATATACCGGCAAGCTCACATCATCGTTACGAGTGCGAGTGTCAGTGCGTAAACCCCGTGACACCTACGAAGCGTAAAGATGAGCTTCGACGCGGAAGGCGCGCTGAGGAGTCAGTATGACCTCTACGGGCGCATTTCACGAATCGTGGAAAACCTGAGAAAATTAGGAGAAGCGAAGATAACGCCTGGAATGGTGGAATCAAGAATCGAACTCCTGGATTCTTACTGGACGAAGTTTCAAACCATTCACGACGCGCTCCTCTCCAGTCTTTGGAGCGCAGTCAAAGAACATGAATATATTGCGTGTCAACTCGGACACGCAAGTGCAATGCGAGGACATGAAGGAGAAAGCACTCCTCGGAAGTCGCTGCCACGAATTCAGCTGCCCACCTTCACAGGCAGGTGCGATGAATGGTCCGCGTTCAAAGATCTTTTCGGGTCGATAATCGATAAGGACACCGGGTTGTCCAATGTGAAGAAGCTCCACTATTTAAAGTCGTGTGTGAAGGGAGAGGCAGAACAATTGTTGAAAAATCTACCAACAACCGCGGATAACTATAAGAGGGCGGTGACCCTGCTAATCGGACGTTATGACAATAAACGATTATAATTATTGGTGAGAGCCTGCTTCTCAGCTTTGACAGCGCTGCCGAAATTGAAAGACGAGTCGGTTCCGGGATTAAGACGATTGTTTCATACGATGATTCAGACCGTCAGCTCGCTCGAGAGCATCGGGCGTCCTGTCGACAACAGTAGCAATTTATTCGTGCACATCTTAGTAGAATTACTAGATCCCAGCTCCAGGCGCGAGTGGGAGAATAGTATAAGCAACACACACTCTACTGACCCTCCAGCTTATGCCGAGCTGAAGTCGTTCATGGAGTGTCGCTTACGAGCCTTGGAGGCTCTTCATCCGAGCGGTCGTGAATCGAGCACGACCGGCAAGGCGAATGGCGTCAATCCGCAAACGCGGCGGACACACTTCGCGCAGAAATCAACCGCGCCGGGTACAACCGCGCCGGGCACGACCGCGGGGTCGAGCGGGGGCAACCCGCAAGCGAAGCGGACCCAGCCAGCACGGAAGCGGAAGGTGCTCCTTGTGCGAGAAGGAGCATTACATCACGGGCTGCAGCATGTTTCAGAAGAAGTCACCTAAGCAGAAGAAGGAGTTTGTAGAAAGTAAAGGACTTTGCTACAACTGCCTCGGGAAGCACTTCGCTTCTTTATGCTCGTCAAAGAAGACGTGTGGAGTGTGTGATGAGCGGCATCACACTACAATCCACGATGTTTGTCAGCGCAGGAACGATACCACAGGGACATCTACCTCCTCGCTACATGCCAGCAAGCTCGGTGGAGATCGAGCGGTCATTCTCCTCGCGACGCGACGGCTCGCGTTTCTATAACGGACAGGTATGGAAATCAAGTTTCTGCATGTGCTCTGATTGACTCAGGTTCCGAGGTCTCTGTGGTATCTCGTGCCCGTAAGGTGCTGCCACACACCTTCGTCACGAAAGGCGAGCGCGGAATGTTATGTACGTCAGCGGACCATACGAGCAGTCGTGCTCGGACCGGTGATCTATCGGTAGCGAGAGGATAATAAACTACACGACTATATAGGTGTGTGTACGGTGTCTCAACTCATTTAATTCCCTTGCCCAAGTCACCGCAGTGGCGACGAGGATGGGATCTGCAAATTAACTAAGATCCCAGTGCCATAAATGAATAATGCACAAAGAAAATGGTGAACTGGATTGGGAACTCATAGCCGATGCAATCGCCCAAGGACGAACCTCCTGGATCTATCAAGTGAATAAAATCGAGTTGATCGATATCTGCAAGGAATACGGCGTAGAAGCAACGAAAGAAGACAGCCTCGATAAAAATCGGCAAGTGTTGAACGTCTTTGTCAAGGAGTTCAAGGACAAACAAACTCAGGGAGTAACCGAAAGGGAGGAGAACGCCGTTATCAAATCGACGAACGTGAAAAGTACGATCAACGAGCGACCCACAATGGCATCAGTTCTGGGAAATGTCAACACATTCAAACGGGGGTCATGCTGGGAGACGTTCGAGGACTAGTTGGAAACATTTATCTTGCTCGATGATATCCCGGAAGAAAAAAAGCGGCACTGTTAATCACGCAGCTTGCACCGGACGTATTTAAGGATCTGCAGATCGTTTGCGAGCCGGAAAAGCCTATCACGTTGTCGTACAAAGTTTTAAAAGAGAAATTGGTACAACTGTTCGCACCAAAGCGAAACGAACATTTACAACGCTACGCTTTCCGCGAATGAAAGCAGAAACTAGACGAAAAAATCAAAGACTTTGTTCTGGCCCTGAGATTACTGGCTAAAGAGTGTAAATATGCCAACACCGAATTTGACAAACAAATCAAGGACCAACTTATAGCGGGAGCCACAAATGATCTAGTCAGATATGAGCTCTTAAAATCATCGGAGTCGACGTTAACAGAGATGGAGCGTCTGGCCGAAACAGTGGAAATGGCTAGTATACATAAGACAGATCCCGTAAAAGCAGCAACGGAGAGCGCGGCGAAGAACAACACGGCAACGGAGATACACGCAGTGCGGGCCAGCAACAGAAACAATCAGTTCAGAAGATACCCGAATAATCGCACGAGAGGACAAACTTCTCGGAATTACGGAACATCGAGCCGAGGAAATAACGCTTCGAGAATGTCGACTAGTGTTACGGGGCGGTCATGTTTTTGTTGTGGCAAGGACAATCACGTTCGTGACCAGTGCTCGCTACGAGACAAATATTGTAGTGAGTGTGGGGCGAAGGGACACATATTCCGAACGTGTCCGTCGAAGACGAAAAGAAACGGAGCGCAACACCGCATTGACGCGAACTCTACCGACGCACGGAGCTTGGAGGAAGAAGAATACGAAGACGACGGCAGCAGCGATCAGCGTTACGAGTCAAACACCTACCCGATCCGAGCGACAGATGAAATAAACATGTGTAGAGTAGAGGAGGATGATTGCGAGCTGAGCGAGAAAACAGTCGAACCTCACTGCGTTACGATTAACGTCGGTAATATTTTTTTAAAAATTGAAATGGACACAGGGGCTGCGTATTCCGCGATTTCGAGTAAAGGTTATAAAAAAATGTTTTCCAAAACACCGTTGTTAACTGCAAACCGAACGTTAAGAGCTTACAACCGTGAACCTATCAAATCAATGGGATATATCAAGGTACCGATCGAAGCAAACGGAATGCGAGTTGAGCGTATACTATATGTGATTCCTGGAGGGGGGATTCCTTTACTAGGTAGAAACTGGTTAGCAGCTTTAAAAATCTGGCCGCCTCAGTACGAAAAAGCAGTAAAAATACATAACGTGACAGATAATGAAACTGAAATTACAAAATTTAGTATGGAGTTTCTTGAGGTATTTTTACCGGGGTTAGGAACTTTCAACAAAGGCAGTTTAGACTTAAAACTAATGGAGGGGGCACAACCGCGTTTTATGCAGCCAAGGCGTATACCATTAGCAATGCGAGAACAGGTAGAGAAAGAAATTAAGCGTTTATGCGATCGAAAAATCATCTCGCCTGTCGAATATTCGGAATGGGGTACGCCAGTGGTGTCGATAGTTAAAGGTAACGGCGCCATTAGGTTGTGTGGAAATTTCAAGGTGACGCTGAATAAAGTTTTGAAAGTCGACCAGTTCCCATTGCCCCGAGTCGAAGAGGTATTAGATGTGTTAAGAGGGGGGAGAGTATTCACAAAACTGGATTTATCGGAAGCGTACCAGCAGTTACCGTTAACCGAGAGAGCAAAAAAACTAGTGGTGATAAGCACCCACTTGGGATTGTTTCAATATAATCGCTTGCCGTTCGGTGTGTCCACCGGACCGGGTTCTTTTCAACGAGTTATGGCATCTTTGTTGTTGGGTATACCGGGAGTGATAGTATTTATAGATGATATTTTAATCGCAGCGTCGGACTGGGAGACACACATAGATCGTGTGCGAGAGGTTTTGCGGCGCTTAAGCGATGCCGGATTGCTGTTAAAGTTTGAAAAATGTAAATTTGCGCAACAGGAAATCAAATATTTAGGGTTTCGCATAAATTCGAAAGGAATCCACCCCTCAGGAAAGAAAATAGACAGTGTAAAAAACGCGCCAACGCCAAAAAACGTTTCGGAAGTGAAAAGTTTTTTGGGCTCTATTAACTACTATGCGCGGTTCATTAAGAGCATAACAGACAAACTCTATCCGCTGTACGAGTGTTTGAAACAAAAAGAGTTCAAATGGACTATCGAATGTAATCGAAGTTTCATCGAAATAAAAAAAGAATTGTCAAATGAGCTCACGTTGGCGCATTTCGATCCGGAAAAGCCGATAGTGCACACCTGCGACGCATCTCCGTATGGAATAAGTGCAGTACTGTCGCATCGGGAAGCGAACAAGTACGATAGACCGATTTGTTTTGCGAGCAGAACGCTAACGAGCGAAAAGAGATACGCGCATCATGACAAAGAGGGATTATCGGTAGTTTGCGGAATTCGCAAATTCTATCAATATTTATATGGAAATCAGTTTACTATTCAAACGGACAGTACAACGTTGTCACGAATATTTCACCCCGATAAATCGATTCCTGAGATATCAACAGCACGCTTGCAGCGTTGGGCTATATTCTTATCGGTTTTTAAGTATAACATAAAACACATACAAGGAAAAAAGAATTATGCCAACTGGCTCAGTAGGCTACCAATCGAACAGCCGCAAGAGTTAGAGAATAAATTTCGAATGCTGCAAGATATCGATCATACATTCGTGAATAATATCAAGGAATCCGATTTTGCTTCGCTAGATTGGAGCGTAGTACAGAAAGCTACACGTGAGGACGTTGTATTGTGCCGGGTGATACGATATTGCATGGACGGATGGCCAGAGGCCAGGCCAAAGGAGGAAGGGATGCAAAGCTTCTGGGAGAAACGCGACGCGCTGTCAGTAGAAAGTAATTGCTTATTGTGAGGACACCGCGTGGTGATACCTAGCCACCTGAGACCGCTTTCACCATAGCCACTTCGGAGTCGCGCGTATGAAGTCATTAGCTCGGTCATATGTTTGGTGGCCCCAGATAGATAAAAACATCGAAGAAATCACAAGCGCATGTTTGCCTTGTTTGAAAACGCGTAAAAATCCTCCCAAAGTTCCTCTTACGCCTTGGCCGTGGCCACCTGCCCCATAGCACCGTTTCCATGCGGATTTTTTAGCGCCAATAGGCGGAAAAATGATATTGTTAGTGATCGACAGCTATTCTAAATGGCCGGAAATATTTATCATGCCAAGCATGAGTGAGGATGCAACAGTTGCTGTATTCCAAGAAATGTTTGCTAGGCATGGTTATCCGGCGCATATTGTAACGGACAATTTTTCCACATTCACGGGGGAAAAATTTCAGCGATTACTACGAGAAGGAGGCATTAGGCATAGCACAATCGCGCCGCACTGTCCGGCCACGAACGGCGCAGCAGAAAACCTCGTTGATACGTTCAAACGAAAAGTCAAAAGCATGATGGAGGATGGCATGTCACTTCAGTCAGCAGTACGACAGTTCTTGTTTGATTTCCGAGCGACGCCCCACGCGACGACACAAAGATCCCCAGCCAGTATGATGACTAACAGAGAATTGAAAACTCGATTTTCAATTTTACGCCCACCGTCGGCGGCGGAGCATGTTCAAAGACACCAGGAACGTCAGATAAAAGATCACACGGGCTCGCGTAGGGTGGAATTTCGGGTGGGAGATTCCGTCGTAACCAAAGACTATAGAGGCGGAGGGGAGCGTTGGGCGTCGGCCGTGATAATACAGGAACGAATGCTAGGTACGATGTACGACGTTAAGACGGAAGACGGTTTGATTTGGAAGAGACATGCCAATCAGTTGGTTGCAGCGAAAACTAGCGGGGTGGCAGATGCGGTAGATAAGAGCAAAAGTGTCGAAAGAAACAAAAACCCATCGTTGGCGGTTGAGCCACGACGATCAGAGCGAATTTGACAAAAGAAAAATAGAGACGCGGGAGACTAGTTATAGCAATAGATATATAGTACTAGTTATAGTAATAGCATTAAGGGAGCCTTGTATATTGTACAGGGTGTATCAAGACGATACAGAGCGGTACGGCGGGTTGCCCATTCGAGCAGGCGCGCATGGTCGTTCACAATTGCGTTGACTTCGGTGCATCACCTATAATCACTCGCATATCTTTTTTACAATAAAATGAACTTTTTAGCGCCCGAAGTTGCAATACAATTGTGACGGATTTCCGTAGCAGTAACGTTAAAACAGAAGTCGAGATGACAATACAGGTTATAAATAAATTTTATTAAGAAAACGAAAGACATCTTCTCTCTTACGAAAAAAGCTCGTACCATAGACCATCATAATCATTATATATTATAATTTTATTACTTAAATTATTTTTTGCACACAATGTTTATGCACAGGACAAAAGTCAGCAATTAGCATATGTGTGCAAATTTAAATTATAAGTCGGCTAATAAATTTCATTCAATGTAAGTTTAAATAATGGCAGAAATCACCATTAACAAATCTTACAATATTCATTTTGTTTAATTAATAAATAATTTATCATTAAATTGATAATCAATTTAATATATCAATACTAATGAGCATTATATAATTCTTTATATAAATGATGCTGCTGCATCTTAAAAATCTTAATCTTAATCTCATAAACAAGAGGTTTATTAGTATAAAATATACATTTTAAATATGATGCTAATGAATAGTTTATATAAGGCAAATTATCATAATATTTAATGAATACTTTTCAGTAATAAATTTCTTGTAGATTTATATGAGATTCAGTAGCATTATTTACATAAAGATGCTTATTAGCATCAGTATATTGAATTAATTATTAATGTTAATGATAAAATATTAATATTCTGAAATAAATGTTGTTAGACATAAGATCCGCTGATAATCGTTTTTATCGTTATAAATAACGATGGAAACGGTTATCAGCGGATCTTGTGCCTAATAACATTTATTTCAGATTATTTATATATATATATATATATATATAAATATAAATATAAATTGTAAGATTTGTTAATGGTGATTTCTGCCATTATTTAAACTTACATTGAATGAAATTTATTAGCCAACTTATAATTTAAATTTGCACACATATGCTAATTGCTGACTTTTGTCCTGTGCATAAACATTGTGTGCAAAAAATAATTTAAGTAATAAAATTATAATATATAATGATTATGATGGTCTATGGTACGAGCTTTTTTCGTAAGAGAGAAGATGTCTTTCGTTTTCTTAATAAAATTTATTTTATAACCTGTATTGTCATCTCGACTTCTGTTTTAACGTTACTGCTACGGAAATCCGTCACAATTGTATTGCAACTTCGGGCGCTAAAAAGTTCATTTTATTGTAAAAAAGATATGCGAGTGATTATAGGTGATGCACCGAAGTCAACGCAATTGTGAACGACCATGCGCGCCTGCTCGAATGGGCAACCCGCCGTACCGCTCTGTATCGTCTTGATACACCCTGTACGTAAAGTATACAAAAGGCGGCGAGAAGTGTATATGAGCCGGCTTGTCAACATAGCGGGGGAGAATGTGGTATCTCGTGCCCGTAAGGTGCTGCCACACACCTTCGTCACGAAAGGCGAGCGCGGAATGTTATGTACGTCAGCGGACCATACGAGCAGTCGTGCTCGGACCGGTGATCTATCGGTAGCGAGAGGATAATAAACTACACGACTATATAGGTGTGTGTACGGTGTCTCAACTCATTTAATTCCCTTGCCCAAGTCACCGCAGTCTCACTGGCCGCTGAGTCGCTCGTGCAGCGCCTACATCTTCCTCGCTCTCCCGCCTCCATTGTCATTTTTGGAGTGGGTGGCAGCAAGACGGGGTCATCAAAGGGCAAGTTCGATCTCAAGGTTACATCGCAGGCAACCGAGGCGGCGATTCGGGTAACCGCATTGGTGTTACCTCGCATAACAATTTATGGAGAACGCATCAATTGGGGGAAGGCGGCGTGGCCTCACCTCGATGATCTGCAGCTGGCAGATCCTGACTTCCGGGCCAGGGATATTGTGGAGATTCTATTGGGTGCGGACGTCTACGCAGCAATTCTGGAGGACGGAGTGCGGAAAGGGGAGCCGTACACACCCGTGGCGCAGCGGACCGCTCTAGGATGGATCCTCTCAGGTGCCGTCAAGGATACTTTTTTTTTTAACGTGGAGAAATCTTCAACTACCGGGTTCCCGGGCCGAAGCCCGGTATATGGCCCGGTAGCCCCTCCATGGTGTTGTGGAGGGGAAGACCCCCCCTGCCTCCAGGGAGAGACAAGGGGGAGTGCCGGATTTTTACCGGCTAAAACCCCACGGGTGTCCAACCGTGCGTCTATTGAGGGACGCCCGGGAACTGTTGATCATTACTTCCGGGCGCCCCCTCAAGCCGTCAAGGATACTGGGCCGCGAGGTCCAGCCATTTCTCACCACTGCTCAATCGGTGAGGATTTAAGCGCTCTCGTGAGACAGTTCTGAGAACAAGAGGAGCCGACGCGAGCTCCATTACCTCTCACGGAGACCGAACAACAATGTGACGACCTTTTCAAGAAGACACAGCCGGACAGAAGATGGGCGATATATGGTGCGCCTGCCAGTCGCACCGACTCTACCTCGTCTCGACGAGACGAAGCGCATAGCGGAGAGAATACTCAAAGGCATGGAGCGGAAATTCGAGTCTGACGGAAGGCTCCATGTATTATATGCTAATTTTCTAAAAGATTATGAAGTGTTGCAGCATATGACCCCCGTGCCGCAGCGCAGCTTACCTCAGGCGACTCCCTGAACCGGCACCTATACACGGGGCCCAATCTATTGCCGACTCTGGGCACCATTCTTACGCGATAGCGACAGCATCAGTTTGTCATGGTGACGGATATCGCCAAGATGTATCGACAAATCTTGGTACATCCCGACGATCGGAATCTTCAGCGGATTCTTTGGAGGAAAGACCGCGCCGAGGCGATTCAGGAATATCGCCTCAACACCGTGACGTACGGCCTCTCATGTGCACCGTACCTTGCAATCCGGACGCTTCATCAGCTTGCAGCGGACGAGGGACACCGCTTTCCTCTCGGTGCGGCTGTTTTGGAACATGACACATACGTCGATGACATCTTCGCCGGAGATGATTCCAAGGAAGGCGCACGAGGCTTAAGAAATCAGCTGATCGAGATCTGCACGGCGGGCGGCTTTCCACTGAGCAAATGAGCCGCTAATGACGAGGAACTGTTACATGACATTCCGGAGGATCGTCGATAATCTCGCAGCCTGCGGGAGTGGGAATCTGATGTCGGCCACTCCACCTTAGGCATCCAATGGCGCCCTTGCCTCGATGCCTTTGCATTCAAGGTACGTCCTTGCGGAGAAGGAAACATTACTAAACGAATTGTGCTTTCAGAGACGGCGCGTCTCTTCGATCCGCTAGGATGGCTTGCACCAGTGGTGGTACGAGCCAAGATTTTGATACAATCGTTGTGGTTACAACGAATTGAATGGGACCAGCCTTTGTGCCCTGAGGATCACCGAGCGTGGCAATTGTTCCGCAGGGAGTTTCCTCTACTCGAGAAATTGCGGGTGCCGCGCTGGCTCAACACCGGTGGAGAGAATCTCAGGATGGAGATTCACGGTTTTGCAGACGCATCAGAACGGGCAATTGCAGCAGTGGCCTATCTCAAGGTCACTAACGACTGCGAGAGTAAGATTTCTCTGCTGCAGGCGAAGACGCGGGTGGCCCCGCTTCGCCAAGTATCGCTCCCGCGCCTGGAACTATGCGCTGCCGCATTGTTGGTTAAGATCATCGAGGATGTGGAGACAACATTGGACCTATCAGGCGCAGAAAAACATCTCTGGTCTGACTCTAAGGTGGCTCTAGCTTGGATACAGGGCCACCCGTCAAAATGGAAAACGTACGTGGCAAACCGAGTTGCTGAAATTCAGCGAGCTCTTCCGGACGTAATTTGACATCACATTCCGAGCGAGGAGAATCCAGCCGACTGTGCATCACGAGGACTCTCGCCCAGCGAGTTACTTCAGCATCATCTGTGGTGGCAAGGACCGATCTGGCTTCAATCTAGAAACAAACTCTACAGCCAGACCTTACCAGAGGAAATCGGGGACTTGCCTGAGCAGCGGACGCATGTGCACCTTGTATCAAGGGATCCGGAGGAAAATCCGAATCTTCTCCGATTCTCTGGGTTCCAGCGCTTGCTGCGCGTTGCAGCATGGGGCCTATGATGGCTTAATGTTTTGCAATCTCGTCATAAACAGTTTGTTACAGGAACATTGACGCCTCAGGAACTCAAGGACGCAGAGCAGAGGTGGATCCGAGTCGTACAGGAGGCCTGGTTTGCAGACGAGCTGCAAGCGCTGGCACGCGGTCAGGCGCTGTTGAGGCGGAGCAGCATCTTAAAGATGCACCCGATCATAGACGAAAAGGGCATGTTTCGTGTCGGCGGGCGGCTGAAGCACGCGATTCTGAGCAGAGACGAGAGGCACCCAGTGATTCTACCACGACACTCTCACCTAACGAACCTCATCGTGGACGCCTACCACCGGCGGGCTCTACACGGTGGTGTACAGCTTACGCTCGGTCTATTAAGAAAACGCTTCTGGATTCCAGGCGGACGGATGAAAATGAGGCAGCACATCCACCGTTGTGTGCGGTATGTGCGATGGCGGGCGGCTTCCTCACACCCACTGATGGGGGATCTTCCACGCCCGCGGGTACGGGCTTTACGACCATTCACTCATGCGGGAGTGGATTATGCAGCACCGATCTTGTTAAGGACAACTAAAGGACGGGTTCAAAAAGCACACAAGGGATTCCTGGTCATCTTCGTGTGTTTCAGCACACGAGCGGTGCACCTGGAGGTGGCATCAGATTACACCGCAGAAGCATTCATAGCAGCCTACAAGCGCTTCGTATCCAGGCGAGGTCTATGTACGGCGCTGTACAGCGACCAGGGGACCAATTTCATCGGAGCGGACGCTCAACTACGAGCTCTATTTCTTGACGCCATCAGGGATCACAGCATTGCAAACACCCTTGCAAACGACGGCGTGCAATGGCGATTCAACCCAGTTTCGGCGCCGCACTTCGGAGGTATATGGGAGGCAGCGGTCAAATCAACAAAACATCATCTGCGAAGAGTGATTGGAGACGCCACCCTGACATACGAGGAGCTCTCCACCTTTCTGGCACAAGTGGAGGCGTGTCTCAATTCGAGACCTTTATCACCTCTCTCTGACGATTCAGAGGATCTAGCAGCCCTTACACCGGGACATTTTTTGATAGGCGCAGCCATCAGCGCTGTCCCGGAGCCGTCACTAGCAGAGGAGCCGACCGGCCGTCTATCTAGATGGCAACTTCTTCAACAGCTGAGAGACCATTTCTGGAAAAGATGGTCTTCCGAATACCTCCAAGCTCTCAATTCAAGGCAGAAATGGCGGACCAAGGACGACAACCCACGAGTTGGTGATCTGTGCTTGGTGCGGGGCGAGCAGACTGCACCCACCAAGTGGCCCTTGGCACGGGTGACTGCCATCCATCCAGGAGAGGATGAGCAAGTTCGAGTGGTCACCATACGGACCGCAGTTACCACTCTGAAGCTGCCTACAACGAAGATTGTTCTATTGCCACGGGTCTGTGACCCGGAAGATATCTAAGACCCTGAGCGAGAGTGTTGCTTGTAGTAAATTACGTAGAGTTGGTTCACAGATTGTATTAGTCTCGCCATTAAATTATACTTCGTCAGATAACCTGACGAGGCGGGCGGAATGTTCGAGATCGCGAATGCTCGAGATCACGAATGCTCTTGAATATTCTTATTCTCATTTAGACGACTGTGTCATAAGTCACAGCGGCAGTGTAACACGATATTTATCCAGCGGATCGCCCCTTGTTTTGCTTCGCGCTCACGTCATAAGAATTATTCTCCGTACAATGCCGAGTCACTCAGATTCTCTGGCACGGTCTCTTCGACGATCGATACTTTAATTTCAAAGACAATGGCTATATACATATTCGGTATTTCAGTTCGAGAAGTTTCTATTCCGTGACATTTTGACCTTAGCTAAGCATTCGTCATCCCTGGCGCGTTCTTTGTCTCGTGTGGGTATAAAAGCCCATAGAACTTACGGCGCGTCGCCATTCGTCAACAGTGTGTCAGTAGGTTAAGATCTGTCATCGATCGATATTGTGATGGTCAGTTCTCATTCACGCGCGGGTTATCCAACACTACAAGCGAGAAAGTGTTGATAGAGAATTCGCTTAAAAAACGCCCGCGTTTCCGAATTCACTTAAATTCAAATATATTTATAAATTATGTCACTATTTAATTTCGGCATTATTTTTGGTTGTTAAATAAACTATTGTGTTACTTCAAGCTTCTGGTGTTAGTGCCAAGGGAACGGGCCAAGTTATTCTTTGACGGATGTACCGCCCCAGTCAAACTCCCCGCCTGGCAGTGTCCTCGAATTGGATCACGCGGGAGTATTAACGGCGATCGGCCGCGAGGCCTCACGCCACTCTGACACGCTTGGCTCTAGAACACCGTGACCGCCGGGGCACGAAGCCCTCGGGGCACGCGCACCGCCTAACCGAGTAAGTAAGGAAACGATGAAAGTAGTGGTATTTCACCGGCGATGTTGCCATCTCCCACTTATGCTACACCTCTCATGTCTCCTTACAGTGCCAGACTAGAGTCAAGCTCAACAGGGTCTTCTTTCCCCGCTAATTTTTCCAAGCCCGTTCCCTTGCCTCTCACGCACTATCCTTTCCTCACTCACACGCGCGCGAACAACCAAAATAAGTTTACAAAATCCGTGTATTACAAAATAAAGTTTCAATATATATACAATATGTACAAAGTTCGTCTGTTTCCAGAAAAAGAAAGCAGCCTTGAAAGCGCGCACAGAAACTAGTACGGCATGCAAAGCAGCGAAAGCGTGTTCGCGAAGCGCGATAGCAAAGAGCAAACTCAAAGCGGTGTACAAAAGCGGTTTTAACTAGCGCGTGAACTGCGAGCGAGAGAGCCTCTCCGTCGAGGCAAGCTCTTTTATAACCGAGCTTTTCCTCGCAATCACCAATTAATTTGAAGCGTTGACGGTGACCTCAGGTCTTCGCGTGCGATTAGCGATTAAGGGATTCGCGTGTGATTGGCAATCGGCTGCCTACGTCGCCGCAACGCGTCGACGCGAGACGAAACATTACTAACCGGCCGTTAGCACTTGTTGTTTTTCGTGCCGACGATTGTTTATAACGTGGGTCTTTCTATCGCCTAAGAACATCAAAACAGCGTTCGAGAAACGTCTTGAAAATAATAGACAGAAAAATGTTTTGGAAAAGCCCGCGTTATAACGCAAAGCACAAAGAGATTACATATAATAAGTATGATTTTATTGACGATATAACTTTATGATACAGCGAAGGCACGCGCATTGTGCCTTTTCATATGACGAAACCGATGCACGCTATGATGCACTCGTGATCTCAAACACAGATAATGATTCCAATATTTCTTCGCACAGTATAGTGTTGAGGCCAGAGAGAATACCATAATACCAAAATTGTCAACCGCTTTCTAATTCTCTGATTAATGATACCGTGCTTCTAGGAGTGTTCAAGAGTGTCTGTGCACACCGAGGAAGGAATTTATGATTATGATTCCTTAATATTGTCAGAAAGTCAGACAGTGCATAAAGCGTTACATTCCTTTTCATAGCCCACACAGCAAGGTCTTGAATTAATTTGAGATCAGAATTTGCAAGTTTACAATCACTTACAAATTGTTTACCATTTTCATTTTGCTCGCATAATGTATTATCAGTAGAAAGTGTGATATTACTTGAACAAGATTTATTATGATTTTGTAACTCTTGCCATTTGTTATAAGTTTCATCATATATACAGCCGTTTTGAAACTCGCAATCATTGATATCGGTAATAATCGAAGCATCATCTATTTCATTTATTCTTCTTTGATCATGAAATGCAAAACATTCTTCTATTGTATTAATGGCTTCTATCTGAGGAGTCTGTGCTTCTTATAGGTCTTCTTGTGTAGCGAACTGACGAATATAATTACTTGGATGATTATGATCTTCAGGCATAAAATCTATATTAACAAATAATAAATAGCATAATATCATTATAACTCACATTGGAGGAACAAAAATCATTATAATAACTATAATAGGTATACCATTAGAATATTTATGGTTGCTCATCAGATCATTACAAAAACTGATACTTTTATTAGTATTGTCCTCATGTATAGATTGCTGTTCTGTGTTACAATTCTGTTTATTGAAATCATTATAAGTACTCTTCTCAACGAGATGATCAACATATTCTTCCTGTACTAAGCTATTGAGATTCAGATCACATTTTCTCTTCAACTTTTTCCATTCTGTATTCTGATCAAATTTTCTCTTCAACTTTTTCCATTCTAAACTCTACAAATTGCAAAAAATGTAATATTAAATATTATTGCAGCAAATATTCTCAACAAAAAGCATATAAAGATGCTGCAGATATATAACATATAATGAGCAGAATTTCAAGCAAATCTTTTTATACATTGCAATGGAAAGATTTAATTTTTTTCAGTTTCGGAATATATATACATATAGGTATATATATGTTACGGGCAATTTGATTAATTCGGTTATTATGCATAATGGCCGGGCAATATGCATAATTCCCGCTTCTTTCGGGACATTTGAATAATAAAAGCAAAAATGTTCAAATTAATCAAACTGACCGGTCATTATGCATAATGCCCACAAACAAGTGGGAAATGTGATTAACATATTAAAATATCTTTCTAAAAAGAATGGCAGTCTGTCTATAATTTCAACTTTCGGTAAATGTCTACAATTAGGGTCCCAACAAGAAATCAATTGAAAAGAGGTAAATTCTGTGTATTTTTGCCCCTCGAATCCAAAACTGTTGATAAAATTTGGTGGTCGCTAGAATTTAAGATATCGTTAAGAAAATGAGAAAAAAACACTAAACTCGGATATTTGGTTTTTTTATTTATCAAATACGGATTAATTATTACTCATTGTCGGTTGTATTCTCTTCCGGTGGAAAAAATTTTCCGATGACTTCGAAAAAAGCAACTATTCTGTCGCTAAACTTGTACTAACCTACATAGGTTAGATGACGCGCTTTAAACAGTTAAATACTTTTAAAGCGCGTCATCTAACCTATGTAGGTTTTAGTGACGCGCTTTAAACAGTTAAATACTTTTAAAGCGCGTCATCTAACCTATGTAGGTTATACCTTTGTTGGCAACATTGTCGCTGTCGCTATCGCTATCGCTATCGTCTATTGTGCAAGGGGCTTAAGATTGCCAGGAAAATCAACTCAAATAAGGTGATTTATCAAAATGACCATTTAGCATTGGGAAATATGCATAATGGCCGGGCAATTTGATTAATTCTTCTCTATTAATCATTTTGACCGAACAAATTGGGAATTATGCATATTGCCCGGCCATTATGCATAATGCCCAATTTATCAAATTGCCCGTAACATATATACTTCTATCACCGTGTCTCCATCAACTGGGATCCAGCTTTTTTACACAAATCTTGCACCTTAAAAGATATCAAAATATACGAAGGTTATGTAGATGCCGATAGAACACGAGAACCACAGAACATTATATTAAAAACATAGACATATTAACATAGGCGCTCGGGGAGCGCGCTATCAGCGCTATTGCGTCGCGTCGCGTCGTGTGCCCCTGTGTGTGCACCGGATGTGAAAGAGAGTGGACAGAGGGTGACTTTGCGCAGCGGATCTCCGAAGAAAAAGAGGTACCTCACGGATAGTGTCTCGATGCGGCACGCTTGGCTGCCAGGCCTCGCGAACAACGCGACGCTCTAGGTATTTCCTCTCCCCCTCTCTCTCTCGCGGAAATAACCTCGCCAGTTGTTGATACCGCGTTGCGGAGATCAAACCACGTGCCCGAGCGTAAGCTCCCTCACCTGTGACATGCGGGATTGACGAGCCCAGCGAGAAATGACCCGTCTATAGACGTCGATAGACGGGTCATTTCTCGCTGGGAGAGGAGTCTCGCTTCTAACACCCCGAGCTGGTACGCCCAGAGTACCTGTGTTATCCAGGACGTCCGAGGTGGAGTGTCGCCGCGACGATGATGAGGAAGCATGTGCAGCCGGGCCCAGCCGTCGCCGTCGTCGGCGTACGAGTCCTACTACCGCAAACGTTACCCGCCGCCGCCGAACTCTGCTGACAACGCACGTCCGCGACAGTTTGAATTGAGCGTCGGGCCGCCGGCGTTAATTATATCCTTGTGTTTAAAAAAAAAACGAGAATTGAATTGACGAGAACGCGCGGGCTCTTGAAGGGATGGTAATAAGCTAATAAAGGAGCGCATGTCGTGTGCGCTCGGAACACATCGTGTGCGTTCGGAACTGCTCGGGAGCACACCAATTACGGACGTGCAGACCGCGCGGGTTCGAGCAACAGTCGCTGGTCGCGTGTTTCCATTGTTTCCATTTTCTCATCAGTAGAATTGAGTGGTGTTGTAATTTAAGGTGAAATATTGGTCGCGTTCAGCAGACCAAGCCGCTCAGTAGCAATCGAACGTGATTGGCTCTTACTTTTAGAACCAACCAATCAAGGCAGAGTGTCGATAAGACGAACTCAACAGTTGTGCAACAGTTGTGTCTGCTGAACGCGCCCATTGTGATAATGATGAACATAAGTGCAAAAAATATTGTGCAAGCACCTGCGGACAAACCGGTGAGTAGATTAGAAGACAGAATGTGCGTGTGTGTGAGATAGAAAGTGAGTGAGTGAGTGAGCGAGCGAGTGAGAGAGAGAGAGAGAAAAACAGAGAGAGAGAGAGAGAGAGAGAGAGCGAGAGAGAGAGAGAGAGAGAATATTTATGGACATATAGAAATATCTGGACAGAACATATAATAAAATATTTCTTTGGACGAGGAAAGAGAAACTTTTATTGAGGGGTTAGGGAAAAATCCACTAATGCTATCTTGATCGATCAAAATTCTCATTTCTTCTCAAGCTTTAATTCCACGGAAATATGATCGGTCCAGATATTCTTACGCCTATGTAATAATATATATCTTATTGCAGTATATGCTGTACTCGAGTTGCCTGCGGATGATGCAGATGACTTTGAATCAACTGAATATTATGCCGTGCCAGCCTGTACTGCATGGTTAGAGAATATCAGTATTAAAATGAGTAAAACAAGTGGCAAACAAGCTACATTTGCAGGTGCATGCAAATGGCCTTCTGATGAATCTAAGTTAAGTGATTATCTAGAAAAAAAGAAGAAGCCAGCAAATACTTGGATTACGTATAAAAATGTAAAAATTCTAAAGTTTTGTAGTATGTATCTTATTTTATGTATGTTTCAATGTTATGTGTGCCATAATTTGTACTAACAATCTGTTAAGTTCTGTTTTTTCTTCTCTTGTTTTGTTGAAAAGTTTGCATTTCCATCTTGGTCCCTCAGTTTTCGAAAAAACTTTCAGTTGATATAAGAGGCAATTTTTCACTACGCTTGGTATATAGACTATACATATTTATTATGACAGAAATAGTATAAAATGAGCAACACAATATTTCTTTTATAACACACTGCTTTTCTCTGATTTTTATTTCATATATAATATCAAATATTGTAAGAAAATATATCAATCACACATAATTGCACTAAAAAAATGTAAAGTGTACAGGATTGCTTTTTGCACAAAAGTATGAGATAAGAATATATATAATTTTGTATATAATAATACATTTTGTATTTTGTAAAGTTTTAACACCAAACTTGTAAAAACTATCTCCCTTTATACTTTCCATTTTTTATTCTAGGTTGACAGAAATTTGTGATGACTTATATAAAAATTTTTAGTGCTCTGAAATGAATTGTATAGATTCTTTTATCATAAATATTTTAGTAAATGTCTCTTTCACTAATTGTAAGTAATATTTATCTGTAAAATAACAAATTTATTTATATGATTAAAGTATCGTACTTCTCTGCTTTTTTGTTTAATTGCATGTATAGAATCTGTAAGACAAGCTAAAGAGGAGGTGGAAAAAGCCTTAGATGTCTCTGATCTATCACACTCTGATAGAGACAAATCTACAAAACGCCAACGATTTGTTACTACAAGATATAGTCCTCCTTCGAAAGCAATATCATACAATCGACGCAAAAGATACAATATAGATGCTGATGATGATTCGGATAATGATTCTGAGTTCAAAGCACCAGCTGTGCCGAACTTAAAAATAAGTGGTTGGTTTTTATTTTATTTTTATTATATATATACATATAATACATATATATATATATATATATATATATATACATATACAATATATATATATATATATATAATATATTTATATTTATATAATTTATATTTATATATTTATACATTATAATTTATATTTATATATTTATATAATATATTTATATATATATTTATATTATAATATATATATATAATATATATTATAATATATATTACCTGATTATGAATATAAATGGTTTATGCAAATATGTGTTGATGCTGGAAGCACATTGATAAATACAGCGACTAAATTAGTGACAGCAGATGATTCCATAACATTTCACAAGATTCTGAAAGCGGAGACGATAGTAATAAACTCTCGCTTAGCAGAATCTCATGGTTTGTAACAGGATTTTTTCTTGATTTGTGTTGACAGATAAAGATCTGTTTTGTTGATCACTATAGATGTACGCAGGATATCTCATTCCTAGTTCCTGTAAGAGTTGAAGAAAATTGATATTTAATAATCTTCTCTTTTTTTTTAATTGGAAACATAAATTACAATTTCATATACAGATAATTTTAGTAGAAATATTGTCAGCAGTACTACATACATACCATTACC